>NW_020837954.1:45495119-45530809 GCF_003676395.1 Aethalodelphis obliquidens
TGTGTGTGTGTGTGTGTGTGTGTGTGTGTGTGTGTGTGTGTGTGTGTACACAAGTGTGCTCACACATGTGCTTCTGGATTAACACTATCTCCTCATGAACTTCCCACACAGGTGAGAAGTCAACATTTGCCCCAAGTGGTGAACCAGTATCTGTCCCCCTGCCCCATAAAAGGGGCAGCAGCTGATGGTGGTCCCTTGGTGGAATGAAGGTTCAGGGTTGCCACGTCTCTGATTTTTCAAGAATCCAGGAATATAACTTAGAAAAGGGAAACAATGATTGCTATTAATAAAACCTGTGCTGAGAAACAAACCACCGGCACACTCACCCCCAGCCCCGGTGCTTGAGAGACTCTACAAGGAACAGGTGCTGGAGGGCTGATGGGTAATGCAGGCAATGCAGGCTCCCCTTGAAACGCCCCATTGGAACAGTCAGCAGCAGGTGCTCAATCCCTCATCCCGGGTGTCCTGACACCCATCCTAGGACTTGGAAGAGGACCCTAGCCTGCTTGGCTGGCTTGGCCCTCCAGCTTTGTCCTCCATGATGACAAGACAGCTAAGGTGTCTTTGACTCGTTTCCTTTTTTTTCTAACTCCCTGTTTGGGCTGTCCTTGAAACAAACCTTATTTTTCTTATTCATCTTCTCCTTAGAACCCTCAAGTTCTTAACTCACACTGCATTATGTGGATCTGTCCAATAAGTAGGTTGCAGCTTCCATTCCTTTGATTAAGCAACTCTAACAAAGAGTTCATTGAGATGAAAGTGCTTATCATGAACCAGGTAACGCCCTTTTTTCCTCCCCGACCACACGCAATAAACATAGAAATGGCAGGCAAAGGGACTTCTTGGGGAGGTGGCAGATTATAACTACTCTGGCTCCTTCACTTCTAAGGCTTTTTTTAAAAGAGAGAGAGAAAAGAACAATCTCCAAACGAGAAAATGTCACAGATTGCCACAAACAGGCTTCCCGTGGGATGATCATTTTGATGCAAATACTCTTTCTCCAAGTGAAAAACATACAATGTACAAAATGTCCACTTGAGGATCTGTGCCTCCTATTTGGGTAATCGCCCTTCTACTGTGGGTACTGAGCAGGCAAACGATATGCCCAGAAAGGCAGCCAATGAGAGAGGCACGTTTGCCCAGCCTCCCTATTGGCCAGGCCTGGCACCAGCTGGAACCAGGGCCAGCTTTGAGGACAGCAGAGCGACTTGATAGGATTCTCTCTTCAAAGCATAGAGCAAACATCAATTAATCCTCAAAAGATGCTTTCAGGGAGAACATTATCCCTTTTGAGGATGTGGAAGCTAAGAGGTACCGCAGGTAGTTGAAGGGAGGGCAGAAGAGAAAACAGAGCACTGGGCCCTGGGCCCCAGATCTGTTCTCCGGAGAGAGTCAAGTTGCGGGAGAAGAATGAACCAACAGAATTGGGGCAAAGGAGGAGGCGTCTGAGAAGCCACTGCTTTTGAGGGTGCCCCTCAAGGCTCCTACTGCCCCATCCCAGAGGAGGCTGCAAAGTGAAACAGGGTGAGAGCCCTGAGCACGGCTCTGTGCGCACCAAGCCCGGAACCAGAGAAAGAGTTCAAATGACTGGATTTGGGCTCAAAACCCCTTCTTTAGAGCCTACTCGCCACTGAACATGGGAGGAAAGACGGAAATCTGGACCCAATTTGCCACACTGAGTCTGTTTTGGTACTCCCAGCCCGTTTCTTGAAAGGGGGAGGGGGAGGATATGTGTGTGTACACAGAGGCCATCCCCTGCCAGGCTGGTCTTTCCATCTCAGGAGAACCAATCCAGAGCTTCCCACAGCTCACAAGGATCACAGTCTGTCACTGTGTTTGGCAATAAATGTCACACATTCTCACATTAAACGTTTATTTGACCTTTAATATTTTGCTCTGAGACACCTGGAAAAGTTGTATGCCACTGTTAAAAATGTTATAAAACACCCCACAATCTCTTCTCCACACACAGGCAGTAACCTTACACACTGATTTCTACACTGTATGTTTTTAGTCTGTGTTTTGTCAAAAATTTCAAAAAACTTTCTTTGTCGCACACTATGTGCTGTTTGCACCCCTAAGCAGAGCCCATGCCATGGGCAAATTATAGGCTTATTGGAGATACTTAAGTTTTTATAGAAAGGATTTTCCTAAAGGGTCTGAATGAGTTTGCTCTCAATTTACCATTTAGTCAAAGAAATAAAAGAAATCATCCTAAAATGGACTTTTTTTTTTTCATTCAACTACCAACAGCCATTCTGACATAGCCTTCTGTATACATGTGTATGCTTTCAGAGGCGTAGAAAACATCTGGAAGGATATACAAAAAAACTGTCCTTAACTGCGGGGGGCAGAATGGGCAAGAGGGGAAGAAGTCTTTTTTTTTTTCCTGTTCTTTTTTTTCTCTTTTTATGCCCTTCTGTACTCTGCTTTTTTTTTTTTTTTTTTTACAATCAGTGCATCACATCTTAAATGCTTAAAATTATAAAATGAAAAGTCACTCTAAGATCATTTTTTCCCCAAGTGTTGCATTTTGTCCCCATGCCAGTGCAAAGTAAGCAAGTAGGTTTTGGAAATAGCTTGCTGTCTTGTACACAAAAAATATTATAAACTTTCATCACAATATTGCCAACACTTGGGCTGCTTCATCTAAAATGCACCAAGCTAAGAAAGGACAATATCTTGAAACCTACTTCACAGAGGAGGGTGAAGCTGCATCAGTCAGAGGCAGAAATGTACCTCTAATACCTAGGAAACAACTGAGGCTTCTGGACTCGACTTCCTTAGGGATTATCTGAGAAACACAACTGAAAAGCCATCATTCTACACAAATCAGACACGACTCCCACTCCCAATTCTTGGTCCCTATGAATGGCCAGAACACACAAATTCACAAAAACAGCCGATAGGCTGGAATCCCTCCAATTATTAAAATCATCTTTTTCGGGCTTCCCTGGTGGCGCAGTGGTTGAGAGTCTGCCTGCTGATGCAGGGGACACAGGTTCGTTTCTCGGTCCGCGAAAATCCCACATGCCGCGGAGCGGCTGGGCCCGTGAGCCATGGCTGCTGAGCCTGCGCGTCTGGAGCCTGTGCTCCACAACGGGAGAGGCCACAGCCGTGAGAGGCCCACGCACCGGGAAAAAAAAAAAAATCATCTTTTTCTTCTCTTAAAGAATGGACTTTTCAAGTGACACCAACCTCTTCCATCATTTAAGTGTTTATTTAGAGAATACGTCTGTTGGAAGCTTGAGAGATGCAGATCTAATCTCAAAGGGCTCTTAACCATTTGCAAAGGAATTAGAAATGAGGTTTAAAAAAAAAAAAAAAAACCACCAGGGTTTAAGTGATGAGGCCAACAGGAAAATCCAATTCATTTACAAAATTTTCACTTACATCTGTTTTCCTCACGAATACAGCTAGATACAGTTATTATCAGCAAATCAGTGACTAGGAGTCTGAAATGAAGGAAAATGTACACTCTGGGTCTCTCAACTCCTAGTATTTGGCAGAGCTGGGCAGCAGGATCAAATTGTCGATTTCAGCCTAACACTGAAATCAAAACTCTAATAGTCACAGAAGTTCTGCAGCTAATCAGTTAGTGTTCACACTTCACTCATCACAAGCCTTAAAGTCACCAGAGGGAGTCCGAATTTGCAACAGTCCAGAATGCATTCCTTGGGGGGCATAGATGTCCTTCCAATTCTACTTTTGCCCTCTCCTTCCAGAGACTGATTTAGAAACGAAGGGAAGTAGGCTAAGAAAAATCTCACCTTTAATATTAATAAGAATTGTGCAGTCCCCGGATGATCAGAGCCCAGACTATACGGGACTTGAAAGAACGATTGAGACTTTGATATGGAATATGAAAAAGTAACAGGCAGGAGGGGTGGGGAGACCAAACTGGGAGGCCCAGGGCCCAGCTTCTGCTAGCTTCAGTACTGACTCACCAATGATGATCGCTCTGATTTATTAAGCAAGGATGATGTACACTTACCTCGCTACCTTTTTATCTGTGAGATGAATGCAATTACCTCTCAGATGGCTTATTTGTCATGACAGGGGAAAACAAATACACAGTACAATACAAATAAGGGAACTAGGAATTGAGCCCACCCTTTGCCTTCTTTCCAAAGAGAGTTCATATATACTATCTCATCATTATCCCTGGTGAGATAGTAGACCATTATTATTAGCCCCATTTTACAGAAAAAGCAACTGAGGCACAGAGTGGTGAACTGACCTGGGCAGTGTGGTTTGTAGAAGCAGCACTGGTCAGTTCAGAACATTGAAATGCATTCCAGTGATATTGGTCTTGGGTTGAGTCTGGAAGACTCAGCCACCTGGAGATACAGAACTCAGGCTTCCTCTGTACCAGCCTAGAGCTCTCTCCTTGACCTCACCCTGCTTCTGCACAGACAGTCTTTTAACTAAGACAGTCTCAGAGTCCCACTGGCCAAGGGGGTAGTAGGGAAAGCAAAGGCTTCTACTGACTCTTTATCCCATGTGTCAGTTTGATACAAAGCAGACATGGACATCCTTGGGTCATGAGGCCAGGAGAGAAGATGGAGAGGTCAGGAGTGAACACCTGGGTGCTGTTAGCTGGGAACCCCTATCTCAGGGGGTTTTAACAGCTCAAGGCATGAGTAATCAGCAGTAGCCCCAGATAATGATTCCTGCACTCAGGTGTAGTTTCTATTCTTATGAAACGTCAGGAAACTTATGTTCTAGAATCTAGGATCAACCACTGCTATCAAAGACCTGGGTGAATTGGAAGGAAAGACAGAAACAAGTGTATAATGAGCATCTTCTCTAAGGCCTGGCCTATTTTTGGGGCCCTCACAGAGTTCGTCTCATGCAATGGCTTCAGGCAAGGCATGACATGGACTTTCTCCACTGACAGAATGAGGAAGAGGATGTCTCTGGTTCCTTCCAGCCCAGACATATTATCAGTCACTGTCCCATCCCCACTCCATTACTCAAATTCTCTTCCACAGACACCACGGGATGCTGCTGGGGCTTCTCTGACCCCAAAAATCCTCCCCCCGAACACTCTCTCCGAGGCAGAAGGAGAACACCTTTCCCTCTTCTCTTATCACCCCTATTGTAGCCAGCAGGACCCCCACCAGAACGCCCTCAAGTTACTCAGGAATCCATGAGGCAACTTTGGGAGAGGCGAGAGGGGTGAGGAGAGAGAAGAGGAAGAATGTCACAGTGGCAGCCTTCCACTTCTGGAAGGATGCAAGCATTCCCCAGCCTGCTTCATGAAGGCCCCCCAAACCCTGCACTGGTCTAGGGAGGGACACTGCATTCCAGGAGTTGCAGGGGACTGAACAGACCCAGGTGGAGCATGGATTCCACCCCACAGGAGACAATATTTTGAAAAGAGCACACATTTGATGAGGGAAGAAGGAAAGACCATGCTTAAGACCTGCCCCCCACACCCCCAACCCTTCCCAGCCTCAACTTGAAGCAAATGGTTAACCAACCCAAACCCAGAAGTGTGAATAATGCATGCAGCCAGCTCTCGGGCCTCCCGCACAGGAAGGCGTGTCAGGCTGCACAGATGGCAGCCTCACGTGTACAGGCCATAGGTCTTCTGTGAGGGCTGAGATCCCAGCACAACCCCTATGCTCCTCAGTTACCATGCAAAAGAAAGCGGGGCTCCCCCAGAGAGGTATGAAATGTGAGGTGAGCTCTTCTGAGTGACTGGGGAAATGCCAGCCACCCTGGGGTGGACACCAACAGCTGGAGCGATTTGTTAGCCCTGTTTTCATGAGTTAATTTGCTTCCAGCAGATTCCATTAGTGACCTGACAGACCCAGGACCTGGAGGAGGGCCTTGGAAGAGCTGCTGAGTCAGCAGACTGGAGGGGCGACGGGGAAGGCCAAATGTCTTGCGCCCAGCCCTTTGCCCGCTGTTTCTATTTGAAGAGCTTAGAATACTTATTTGCGAAGCTCTTGTTAAGGCAGCACCACTAAACTACATACAGTGAGAAGACACACGAACCTTGACCACCAAACTGCCAACAAGAAGCTGATGCAATACAGGAAAAGGATTCCCACATGAGAGAAGCTTTTCTTCCCAATGGGAGGAAGAAAGCAAAAGTCAAAGTTATAGACTGTTCCATCTGCAACCAGGAACCTGAGGAGAGTGGAGGCTGGGAGAGGGCTGAGCTCTCTTTGAGTTCCAGTTGACAATTCTAGTAGAATGAGAAAATAATGATACTATTACTACGGCTGCTGCTCTTACTACAAATAATAATAATTACAGTTAACATTTATTTGGCACCTGGTACGAGCTAGGAACCATGCTACAAGCTTTTTAGGCATTATCTCTTTTACTCTCTGCAACAGCCCTTTGAGGTAGGCAAACTGTGTGGGTAAGAAATGTCTCACAGCCACTAAGTCAGGAGAAAGATTCAGAGCAGAATTAAGCCCAGGTGTGTCTGACTCCAAGCTTGTGCACTGAACTGCTTTGCTACAGCTCAATCCCATGGTCCGGAGAGAGAGCATTGAAAGGGGACTTGGGAGCACAGGCTCCAGCCCCACACATGCCCTAAGTAGCTGTGGGATCTCGGCAAGTGATTTCAGCTCATGGGCCAGTCTATCTCATAAGATGGCTGAGTGATTTCTTAAGGGCCCCCTCAATTCAAACTACAGTCACTGACCACCTGAGTGCCACCTGAGTGATGGGGGAATGGGTGTATAAACATAACTGAGGCACGGCCCTGCTCTCAAGGGCTCTGCAGACTAGCCCTGCCTTATGCAAAAGCTAAAGAGCCTTGGGTGCCCTTTCAGCTCTAAAATACTACTCAGCGATTCCTTTTTAATATAAAAAAGTATTTCTGACAGCATTTATACCCATCTTCTATTTGTTCTTCTTTGTAAACATAGGCATGGAGAAGTGTCTAAAATGACGTTCATCTAATGGATTTGGGGTAATATTTTTGCTCTCATCTTTTTACATTTTTGTGTTGCTTCAATTTTTAGTAACAAATATACATCATTTTTATAAAAATAATAAATTCATTTTGAAACACCACTAAAACAATATATATATGCATGTTTATATGCATACATATATACACAGACATATATATTTCAACACTAACTGGATATTTTATATTATTAAGAAATTACTGTTAACTCCAGTGAGATTGTGACTTTGGTTTTAAACAGAATCCTTTTGTTTTGTAGAGACATACTGAAATATTTATAGATAAAATGATGTCTGGAATTTATTTCAAAATATCCCTAGTATGGGAGGGTCAGGGTAGGCTTTTGGTGAGACTGGCTATGAGTTGCTAATTGTTGAAGCTGCGTGATGGGTATATGATATTCATTATACTATGTATGTTTGAAATTTTTTATAATATACAGCAAAAGAGACGCCTCTTTCAAGGCCAACAGGGAAGCAATATTTCCCAAAAGCTAAGCTAAGTCCCCAGCCAGCAATCTTTCTACCTGAGCTTTTCATCATCCTAGGCTAACTCTTCTCTTTCACTGTTACAGTTTAACTTCATTTTTTTCTGTGGCTTTCTTCCACTCCCACACCATTCTCCCAAACTTTCTAGAATTATCCATCAGGTCTGTTGGTACATTCTGTGCCCAGGCCACTCTATCTGACCTTACCCTTGCCCAGGGGACAGAAGGTATGGGCCTGAGCAATACTCCCACACACCCCTGTTCAAAGTCAGCTACTATCAGGCTCTGTTTATTTAGAAGCAGAACAGCTTGACTGTAGATGGTGGGGGGCACGTTTCACTGACCCATTCAACAAATACTTACCGATCACCTACTTTGTGCCAGAAAATGAGCCAGGGATGGTGAACAAGACAAAAGTACCACCTTCGCAGCAGAGTTTTCACACTGGAGGAGGGGCTACTGTAGATGTAGCTCCAAGATCTAGGGTCAGGGGTGTATTCTCTAAGACATCCCTGAATCACGTGGGATCTTGTCCAAAATAAAGACAAACATTATCTGATGCCAAGAGATCGAATTACACCCAACAACCCACCCCACCCCGGTTCCCCATTTCATGGGACACAAAGACCAAACCAAGGCCACCACTGGGTAAGTAAATGATGGCAGAGGAAAGGGCAGCCAGGCCTCACCACGCCGGGCCCACCACTTGCCACATTCATATCAGAGTGTCTATAACCTTTGCTGCCACTTTGACAAAGGATTTGCATCCACATTTGACGGTGAACTAGGTAAAGTTTTACTAGGATGCATGACTGTAGCAGTTTTTAAAAACAAAACTTCCCTTACAGGAATGACTTATACGACCTCAATAATACAACCAGGGGCCTCCTATGTGAATGTGTGGTCATGGGAAAATGTTTAGCATTATTCAGTGAATCACTTATGCCTGCAATCAGGACACAAGGACTTCCAAATCAAATTTCTTGGCCAAAAAAAAAATTCAATTTGGAAAAACCACAAACATTTTCCAATTTTCTTGCTCTATCACAATAATGGCAATAGAGTGTTATGAGTGAAGGTTTTAATTTATTCATCAAGATATAGGGTCTGGGCTTCCCTGGTGGCACAGTGGTTGAGAGTCTGCCTGCCGATGCAGGGGACACGGGTTCGTGCCCCAGTCCAGGAGGATCCCACATGCCGCGGAGTGTCCGGGCCCGTGAGCCATGGCCGCTGAGCTTGAGTGTCCGGAGCCTGTGCTCTGCAACAGGAGAGGCCACAGCAGTGAGAGGCCCGCGTACCGCAAAAAAAAAAAAAAAAAAAAAAAAAAAGATATAGGGTCTAATCTCGTATTAATTGTGGATTCACCATTGTTCTACTAAAAATGCATGCTTTGCACATTTTCCCCCATTGACTACAAACTCAAAGAGGAAAAAAACCTTTCAGCCCTACTTTTGTGTTTACCCTCAGCACCTAACACAATGCCTGGCATATAGTTGGTACTGGTAGATATTTCTTGAATTGAATCCAAATATGCTTTAAAAATATTTTTTTAATTAAAGTGCAATGGCACAGGACTTCCCTGGTGGTGCAGTGGTTAAGAACCCACCTGCCAATGCAGGGGACACGGGTTCGAGCCCTGGTCCAGGAAGATCCCACATGTCGTGGAGCAACTAAGCCCATGCGCCACAACTACTGAGCCTGCGCTCTAGAGTCCGTGAGCCACAGTTACTGAGCCCACGCGCCTAGAGCCCATGCTCCGCAACAAGAGAAGCCACTGCAATGAGAAGCCCATGCACCGCAATGAAGAGTAGCCCCCGCTCGCGGCAACTAGAGAAAGCCCGCACACAGCAACGAAGACCCAATGCAGCCAAAAATAAATAAAATAAAATAAGAAAAGAAATACATATTAAAAAAAAAAGTGCAATGGCACATGCCCAGCGCAACCAATCTGAATCCAGGTCCCAACAAGACTCACTGGACCACATCCTAATCTCCTCCCCGGGTGGAGGTCCAACAAGGGCAGATGCAACAACGCCCCTGCCTATTGGACATTTCCATCCAAATGTTGAATCAGCATCTCAAGCCTAACAAGGGCAAAGCTGGGCCCACACACGCCTGCTCCCCCGCGATCCTCACCAGCTCAGCAATCCCATTTTTCTACTTGCTCAGGTCAAAAGCCTTGGAGTCATCCACGATGCCTCTCTTGTTGTCACAGCCCACTTCCAATTTTTTTGCAAAAGCTGTCTTCCCTATCTACAATTTGTATTCCAAATCCAGCCGCTTCTTACAACCTTTGCAATCACCACCCTGGCCCCAGCCACTCCCTCGTTACTGGTCTTTCTGTTTACTCCCAACTGAGCAGCCAGGGTGATGCTGTAAAAATCCTCCAGTAGGTTCCCAACTCCAAAGATAAGCCAAAGTTTTCCTATTACTCTCCCCCAACTCTGCTCCAATCACACTGGCCTTCTTGCTGTTCTGCAAAACATCAGGCATAGCTTCACCTCAGAACCTTTGCACTTGCTCCTCTGTCTGCCTTGAATCTTATTCCCCCAGATGACCCTCAAATGTCACTTTTCAGTGAGGTCTCCCCTGGCCACCTTAACTGTCCTCCCCCAACACCCCCTGCCACAACTCCCTGATAGATTTAGCACCATCCCAGTTATTCACTTACTTAGATTACCATCTGTCTGCCTCCGCTAGAATGAAGGCTTAAAGAAGGCCAGGATTTTGCCCATTTTTTTTCACCGCTGGTATCCAGCACCCAGAATAGTGCTAGGTACTCAGTAAATATTTGCTGAATTAATAAATTAATCCCAGGACACCTAGAAATAGTCTTAACTCCCCATCATGGAGGAAAAAATAAATCACAGAATCCCCTTAAAAACATATGATCCAGTTCATAGCAAAACATACATATTTCAGGCCTTTCTCAAGCAAACAAGCAAGTTCTAATGAATCTCGAGAGGGGAGGAAATCTCATTTCATTTTTACTCCCTCTCACCCTTCCTAAATCAGAGACCGCCTCCCCTTCTATCAGGCCCAAAGCTGGAAAACATCTGCTCAAGGGATGGAGGAGGAGGTGCAGGTGCCACCAGACCTGAAGGCGTTACCACCCACAAGTTTGAGGGGAAGAGAAGATGACTGAGAGAGGGAAGAAAAATTAGCACAGCGATTAGAAACACATGTTTAAAAACCCCTTCCCAGCCCATGAGTCGGCTGAGTGAAGCTGGCATCAGGGTGACAAATTAATTTCATGACCTTCTTGCTTTCACTAAGAACTGCAGAACTTTTTTTAAGCAACTGATGTGAAGAAAAGGGGCATGTATGTCTGCCCATATGTCTATATAGAGAGGTCTGGTAACAAAACAAGATGTTTTCCAACACGACATGCACCGAACCACCTACAGTGTGCCCAACACAGTGCAAGGTGCTGGAGACCCAGGAAGGTCTAAGATATGGTTCCTTCTTACAGGGAGCTCTGGCAGGCAGAGGTGACCGGCACAGACACAGCTCACCGGATGTCACTGTGCTAAGTGCTCCCCTGGCATGAACAAAGTGCTATGGGACCCACAGAGGGGCAACTGGTTCTGCCTGGAGGTGGCTCAGTTCTTGAAGGGTGAGTGGAAGCTGGAAGAGATCATCAGGGAGAGGCGTGGGGGTCAGAGGAAGAAGACCTGGCAGAGATGGTCAGAGAAGCAAAGGCCTGGAGGTGGAAAGTCCACAATCTGGCATGATTCAAGCTCAGAGTCCATGGACAGGTGGTGGAATGGGAGGCTGAATCGTCATGCTAGGGAGTTTGGCATCCTCCTCTGAGGAGTGCCCCCTGGTCCCTCCAGGTAGAGTAGATTCCTCCCCTCCTTTGTATCCCACCATGCCCTGTACACACTCCCCAAAGCACATTCCCAGCCCAGCAGGGCCTTGGCACAGGCCATTGGCTGTTTCTTCTGCTTGGAATGCTTTCCTCCCAAGCTGTCTGCAAGTGCCGCTCCCTCCCGCCCTCCAGGTATCTGCTCAGACATCACCCTCTCTGTGAAGCCATCTCTGAATTCCCTCTCCAGGGGGCAACCCACAAACACGTGCCCCTTACCCTCACTGTATTTCCCCATAGCATTTATACCTATGTCTTTGTCCACTGTTGGTCTCCTTCACTAGCATGTATGTTCCGTGAAGGCAGGGACTTTGTTTTATTGACTGGCTGTATCCCCAGCACCTGCAGTGCGTGACACATAGCGGAAACTCAATAAATAGTTGATGAATGAATAAAAAGCACCTGTAACACTTGAAGATCAGGGTTGTTTATATCTGTCCCCCCCTACAAGGTTGAAAATTGATATGAAAGCAAAGACTGTGCTCTCAGTTCTCTACCTAGCACCTCCCATAGTGCACATGATCGGTTCTCAGTAAATAGTTGATGGGTGGGTGGATGGATGGATGGATGGAAAGGCTAGATGGTTGGGTGGGTGGGTGGATGGATTGATGGATGGATGGATGGATGGGTAGCTGGGCAGATGGATGGATTCTACAATCAGTAGGCACCACTGAAAGTATAAAGAAACTGAACAGTGCAAAGCTCTCCCTGTGGGTAGGGATAGCCTGACATGAGGAGACATTACATGTTAGGAAGTCAATTAGGAAGCTCCTGCCAGTGTCCCTGTGAGCACTTATGTTACCTGAATGAGAGGTGAATGGAGGAAGGGACAGAGTCCAGAGACATTGCCAAGGTTAAGTCAACAGGACTTGGGGACTAAGTATATGTAGGAGTGAGGAGAGAGAAGAGCCAAAGATGACCCTGAGATTTTTGCTTAAATGATAGTGAACCCCAAGAGAAATAAGCAGCTTTAGGGGAAGAAGAAAGTTTTATTTAGAATATAAGTTTGAGGAGGGACAACCCGATGGAGTCGAGTAGGCAATAGGACAGTCAGGAGGAGAGAGGAAGATCAAATCATGAGCGCTGGCTGAAGTCATGGGAATCCACTCATTCATTTCCACGTCTGAGCACCTTCCATTGCTCCAGGCACTTACTATGTGCTAAGACTTCGGATGCCACAGTGCCCAAGACAGGCACAGTCTGTGCTCTCATGGAACGTAACTTCCAAGAGGAAAGGCAAACATAAGACAGGTGAACAAATGCATAAAGATAATTTCTGATGGTTGTACACACTGTGAAAAAAAATACACCAGGGTAATGGGAGGGTTATGCAGGGACAGTATTACATGGGGTGGGCAGGGGAGGCCCCTCTGAAGAAGTGGCTTTTGCCATGATGAGGCAGAGGGCAAGAATGACAAGGAAGTTCCTTGCTTCACGACTTTGATTTTCTTGAACAAGTCTGGGGTGAAATCATCTGCTAAGAGTAAGAGGATGGAGAGGAATTTCATGCAAATGGTAAAATACTGAAACAACTGCTGTCGGGGAGAAATAAAAAGGGGTGAGAAAAGAGATTATGGTGGGGCACCAAGGACCAAGCTGAGGGCTGACACTGTGAATGTGTAAGGTAGCCTATCAATGCAAAGCATATTCATATTTTAAAAATATTATATAATGATGAAGCTCTATGTCCCTGCAGCTATACTGAAACCAGAAATAATGCCCTAGTAAGATCCGGAATCTCTACCTCTACTTGGTATGAGATGGGTTTGCCAGAGTGTTTATTTGATTTTAATTAAGTTTGATGGGCTGTGAGGGTTTTCATTACTTGGTCTGACCAGGCGCATTTCCACCACCACCCCCTCGTAGACCCCAGTCGCTTCCTGCCACAGCTTTCCCACTCAAACCATCCTGCAAATTAATCACCCTCAACATCCATCCTGACATACCTTAAATAACGCCCCAACATCTACAGGATCAGTGCCAAATTTTTAACACAGGTGTCTATAATAGGTCCTTTGTTACCTGTTCAGCCTTCTCTCTCCCAACTACTCAGCCTGGCTGGCATTCACACTTCCTTTTTGAACCCAAGTTCATTTGGATGGACAGACCCAGGTCCATGCTTCAGGTCTTGGGCAAGTTGCTTAAACTCTTTGGAGTGTTCTCATCTATAAAATAGTTAATACTGCCTGCTTCCTAGGAGGATTAAATGAGTTCATGTGTGTAAGCACACAACACAGGGCTGCCGAGCAGACATAGGTGTTCAAGAGATGGTAGCTGGAACGAGCGTGACTCTTACTTTAAAAGCTGCCGTGTAACGATGCAGTTATCGCCGCATCCAGCACACAGCCACACACGCAGAAGACATTGGGTCCATGCCATTAATATTGCTACTACGTGCTGCTTTGTGATTCACCTCCTAGTTTCCACTGCACTCTTCTTCAGGCTGATCTTAAAAGTCAACTTGCATCTTACCGTCTTAGAGTCTGCCACTTATATTAATATTCAACATATGTCTTGTCCCTCAACTAGACAGAAAGTTCCTGGAGAATAGAAATTGTATCCTCTGCTTCTCGGTATCGCCCTCACTGTGAAGTACAGAACCTTCCGCTTCAGGAGGTGCTAACTAATTCCTGATCGATGTGCGGTGCTGAGAGATTGGTTCCCCTCTTAAAGGGAAGCCTTCTCTATCCTCAACTTCCTAACTTCTACCCACCCATCAACACCTACCACCCACCCCCACCTCCTCCAGGAAGCTGGTCAGTGAAACTGGTTTCTTCCTTTCTTGAAAGTCTATGGCACTCACTAACTTGTCATATTTTGCTTCAGGGCTTCTAAAATTTTAGGGCAGGCAGAGCTAAGGGCGATTGAGCATGTGGTCCACTTTGCTTTCACCAGTACTCATAGATGTATCTATCCTAGCCAGACCAGGAGACCGCTGGGCTACACCAAGGATCTTTTTCACAAAGAGGAAGCAAAAGCTGAGGTGGTCGAATACTGGTATTTCAACCATGAGGGCTCTGGTGGGATTTCTGTCCCACAATTTCATACTAGAAAATACTAGAACAAAAATGCCAAGAGACCCTCTGTGCTGTGTAAGGAAGGCAGGGCTGGAGGACCTGCCTCTTATTAGCTGTGCAGAGCCTGAGGACTGTCCCCAGACCTTGCTCTGGCCTCTGCTGCCATGTCCTACAGTGAGGGAGACCATCAATGGTCTCTAAGGTATTTCTTAGATCTACAGTTCCAAGCACTAGCTCTGCCTATGAGCTGTACAATTGACAGACAAATTGAATCAAAAGAGCTTTGTCCCTCTTTGGTCATTAGTTGGTGGGGTACTTTGAAAGCTTCTCTGTTCCTGCTGCCCACTCACCTATCAGGTATTTCATCCAATGGACATAGAAATGAGAGCATCACAGAGCAAAGTCTGAACAACTGAAAAGATGCCCACCCCCCTTGTGACTGTTAAAGCTGGGTTGGGTGCTGGATACATGGAGGTTCTTTGTGTTATTCTGTGTATTTTTGTACAGGTTTGATATCTTCCATATTAGAATGTTATAATAATAATTACGATTAACTCACCTAATTCCATCCTTTCATGTACTAATTGGATACTCACTTTCTAGATGGATCTCATGAGCCCCCAAAAAGGTACTGGATCTTTTTTTAAAAAGGAACTACATCTGGAAATTATAAGTCAGTACTTTTTAACCTTTGCCCACTGGAGAATAGAGTGGGAAGAAAGAAAGGCAAAGGAAAGTGCTTGGAGTCAGACATCAATTGGAGCTCCCTCCTCCCACAACTCCATCTGGTAAATGAAGTTACCAGAGCCTTGTCTCCTCAAGCAAATTATTGTGAGGCCTAAAGAAGACCTTCTTTCCTTCTTTGCCTCGAAAGCACTTGGTACCCATCTACCCCCCACCTCCCATTTAAAGCGTCATTACACTTACTGATGCATGTGCAGGGCTGAAAGAACAGCGGTTCCCAAGCTTTAGAAGAACTAAGAACCAGAGTGCATGGTCTCAGCCCTTATTCATTGGGTCCAGGAGGCGGCCCAGAATCCACCTTTCACCAGTCACACCCATGCTCCTTGTGTACGTAATCCTCAGGCCACACCTTGAGATGCTCAAAGGGTAGTTGGAGGGAGCAGCAGGGACAGCAGGAGGACTGCTCCAGACTCTGCTTAGGAGGAAAACAGATCTCTCCACAGTATCAAGAACTTCCGAGGATGGGGGCGGCCTATCAGCTTCTTTAAACTACCAAATGGAAAAATAAAAAATAAAAACTACCAAATGGAACTGAGAATGAGCGGAAGGAGGGAAGCAGTTCAAGGGAAAACTCTATCGTCACAACCTTGTCCAGCTAATGCCTGTCCTTCATGACACGCACATGTCTCATTTTTATTTTCTAAATTTTACCCAGAAAAGCCTCCTCAGAACTCATTCAGCCCATCCTTTCCAGGCTCTATTGCTAAATCTCCCTTCAGCCAGGGGGAAATTTTTAGAACATAAATGGGATTAAGTCACTTCCCGACTTAAACCCTGGACTGCTCACTGCTCTTAGGAGAAAGTGCACACCCTTAAAATATCCGTCAGGGCCCTGCATGTTCTGGTCCCTCCTGACCTCTCTTACCCTATCATGAGCCACACTTTCCCTTTCTTTCTTGCACTCCAGCCACAGCAGCCTTCCTTGGTTCTTCCAACATGCCACAGGACCTTTGCACGTGCTGTTCCCTCTGCCTGGGATGAAACATTGCCTCTTCAAGGAAACTTTTCCTCAACATACTAGACTAGAGCAATTCCCTCAGCCTACTCTCTTCTATCTTCCTGGACCTTCCAACATAACACAGATTCAACTTTTATTTATGTATTTATGTGATTAATGTCTATCTCCCCAACTGGACCACAAGCTCCACAAAGATAAAAGTCCACATCGGTTTTGCTTACCACTGTATACTCAGTGACACAGTAGCTGGTAACCCGTACATGCTCGACTAACATAGGTGCTAAGTGCACCATGGTCTAGAGAGATGTGTGAAGGAAAAAGAGAAATGGCACACAAAGCTGGAGAAATTCACAATGCAAATGACAGGCCAGTGTGAGATGGCGCACTTTCTCCTGGACTTGGAGGGCTGAGAATCTTCTCCAGTGTCACAAGGATGGTGGTCACTGACGCCACAAGATCTCGGGTTCTCTGAAATAAAAGTGTCTGTCCAGGACTGTCCCCAGAGGATGATGAGAATGTGACTTGCCCCTCGGGGAATGTGGGGGCTGAAAAAGAGGGCCAGGAGAGATTGCACGCCCAACTCCTCAATGCCCTGCCTGTTATCTCTCTGAAAACATAGCTTTGTCCCTCACTATCAGGACGCCGAGAGAGAGCAGGGACAAGAAGGTCACAGACAGAAGGGATCTGCCCCCCTCCTATCTGGAGCCACAGAAACAGGCGAGCTCAGGTTATCTTTGTGTTCACTTCTGTTCCCCAGAGATGCGCAGGGTGTGGGGTGGACATGAAGATTTAGACCAGTCAGCTCTGAAAACGGTGTTTTTCTGCTTGGTCATCAGACATATGCCCATTCAAGGGAGGCAAAACAAGCTGAAGTTTAGATTCTCTGACGAGGCTATGGAGTCCCATCAATTACACGATGTGGAAAAAACTTTGGACAGTTAAAAATAACATAGGGGTCTGGTGTTTGGAAGATCTGGAGTTTGGAATGCCAGCTTGTCAAGCACAGATCGCTGCCTACAAAAAGCGTGTGCTGGGAACATGTATACACACACCCACCGGGACAGGAGGGCTGCGATCAGCAAGGTGTCCAACAACGGGTTGGCGGGCCACGTGGGAGAAAAGTGCACAGACCAGCTCTCACCCCTACACACTCTGGTCTGAAGGATGTTCAAGCCCTTTTCTAGCTGTGGAAAGGGCAGAGCTCATTCAGGCAGAAAACACTTGCCTCTCCCTTGGAAGAGGCGTCAGTGAATGGAAGCAGGAGCCAGGCGTTCAATCACATGACGGTTCACCTCAATGTGTTGTGTTTCTGCAGCTGTGAAATTCTCGTTCTTTCTCAGAAGGACCCAATGTCAGCACCGATTCAGTGGCATGCAATAACCTGAACTCCCGGACAAAGCATCCCGTAGCTAAATCTCTCTCACATTTTCTAGCACATTTGTTCTAAGAGTTACTAATAATAATGCCATCGAGTTCTAGAGTGTCTTTCCTCTAAGAAAATCAGAGCTTCTCCTACTTATTATCTTATATTCCTTAAGAGGCCACTGTGGGAAAAATCAGCTAGTGTGACTGCATTTTACAGATAGAAAAACGGGGTCACTGCCAACGTCTATTACGAGGATAAGAAGCACCAACTCTTCTAAGCACTGTACGTATATTAACTTGCTTAATTCTTCCAACAACCCTCTAAAGGCAGAAACCATCTCTCGCACTTCGCAGAGGAGAAATTTGAGGCACAGAGGGGTTAGGAATCCTGCCCATGGTCATGGGGCTTGGATGTGAACCCACTCTCTCCAGCTCTAGAGCCCATAGCCAAGCTGTAAGCCACATGGCACTGCTCGCCACCCTCTCACTCCCTAGCATGGGCATCTGAGCTCTCAAAGAGTTTGAGGCTCCAAAGAACCTGAGGACTGGGGTAACACCAGCCTCCCCCTGAAAGCTAGCTCCCTGGGGCCCAGGCCTTCCGGCAGGAGGAAATAAACATTAGGTGAGCAGCTTGGATGGGTAACGGGGTGCCTGGGTGCCTGGGTGGGAGTGGAGAGGCATTACCTTCAGAGTAAACCACTTCCATCCTCCCAGGAAGAAACACAGTCTTAGAGACCTGTAGCCTCACTGCCTGCGCCCCGTCCCACACTCCCACCTCACTCCCCGCAAACCCCACTCCCATGTGAACCATGAAACCAATCCTCGGGGCACCAGCCTTTGACTGCACTACGAGGGTCAGCATTTATGTTTTCTTCCCTAGACTGGATTTGTGTATTTTACTTATAACCATGTATGGGTCGTTATCACTGTTGCTTTTGTTGAAGAAAGGGGGTGGTGATTAAAGTATAGAAAGGGGGAAAGACCTTTAGATCCAGCACTAGGACAGGCTTTATCCTACAATCCTGCACCGCTTGGCAAATGTGCCCAAGCAGCTGGCCAGGGCTGTCCTGTACCCGATGGGATGGATGGCTCATCCAGGGCAAGCCCCCAAGGGTCCCCCTCACCCTCACCCCCTCTGGGAGGTGCCCTGGGAAAGACCCAGAACACATAACCAAGGAAACCAAGAATCAGTGAGAGGGAGTCTCTGGAGGTGGACATCTTCCCTGCTGAGGGACACAGGATGACAACCCCTACCTCCCCCTGGAGTCTCTCTTTTGGCCTCTGAGGTGTTCAAGTTCTTCCTGAGAATTGGCTGCCAAACTGGGGCTCCACTCAGAGCTACCTGGCCCCAGGCTATTTCATTTTTTACCTTCTGTTCATAGACTCCTCCCACTCCCGTCCAGCCACATGGATCCATTTGCTATCACCCACACATCCCTTCCTACCTGGCCCTCCCACCACCACCCCAAAGGAAGAAGGTTCTCTAAGGAATTACTCAAATGCTTCCCAAATCCTTGTTCACATCCCTTTCATGCCTGAACTTCTCCATCCTCAGCCTCCACCACTCCTGAGCCTGACCAGATCCCACTTTCCTTCCAAACTCAGCTCCAAGCTACCCCCTCCCTGAAACCTCTGACATACCCACCGTGGGACCGCTTTCTCTTCCAATTTCACAGACCCCTCGGGGGCTGGACCGCTCACAGAGCGCAGTTAATCCCACCATGTAACCTCACGCACTCTGTTTCTTCTCCATGGCTTCTTCTCACCTGTTTGCTGTGTGCAAGCTTTGCCTTTTCCTCCTTCTCTCTCCCTGCTCCCACATTGATAAGATAGAGTGTGCCCTCCTGGGGACTAGGCAGAATACTCTTCCCTTCCTTTTGTGCCTCTTCAATGCTTTTTTTTTTTTTTTTTTTTTTTTGCAGTACGCGGACCTCTCACTGTTGTGGCCTCTCCCGTTGCGGAGCACAGGCTCTGGACGCGCAGGCTCAGCGGCCATGGCTCACGGGCCCAGCCGCTCCGCGGCACGTGGGATCTTCCTGGACCGGGGCACGAACCCATGTCCCCTGCATCATCAGGCAGACTCTCAACCACTGCGCCACCAGGGAAGCCCTCTTCAATGCTTTTTGATCAAGGTGCGATGCATGAGGAAAGGAGAAAGATGTCAACAGGGCACAGATGAAGGGGACAAGGTCAGAACGAAACCAAGGCTGGAGGTGCAAACCTTGATATGAAGCATTAAGTGGATTATTCCTCTATCTAGGGCTCACAGAGCATTGGGGAGGTTTAGATCTGAGTCAAGGAATGAAATAAGAAGCAGAAAGTAAAAGAAAAGAGTAACCAGTGGGCTTTTCCTTCCTGGGGATTTGAAAAGCTACAATAGAGCCTGAAGCAGAGATGCCAGGAGGTTGGACTGCCCAAGGCTGCCAGCTCTGGGTCTTGGAGAAAGGTGGGGACATTTCAGAGCTTTTATATTGTCCAGACCAGTTCATCTGCGTCACAAAGGAGACAGGAACTCCTGGCAACACTGGGCAATGATAGAGATGGTTGCATCCATCAGAGCTTCTTTTGTCCTGTATTTCTCAGGAAGCTGAACACACTGTAGGCAGATAATGGGTGAACATAAATGATCACCAGAAGAGGGACCTATATAATTGGGTCTCAAAGTTAGGCAGATCACCAAATAATAAAAGAATCCTATTGCTCCAAGGATAGCAAGAGCTAGCTCCGTCTCAGAAAGGTTCCTACATTCAGACCCACGAACCAGTCAGGCTCTATCCCTCCCCCATGCTGACTGGGATCTCCAGCCCCTGAGATAGCAAACAATGCCCCCTGGTGTGCTATGGACCAGGGAACTATGGGAAATTTCTGAATTTCATAGAACTCCGTAGATCAGTGTTCATCTCAGCTACCCTGTGCATAACTGACCTAAAATCGAATGATCCAAACCTGTTTCCCATCCCCCAGAGATGTGTGTAATTAGATAAAATGAGGACAGAATATGTATAAGTATCTGTTATACTGGGATGGCTGCCCAGAAAGGAAATGAGCACCAGGAACCGGATGGCCCCATGTGCACCCTCTGTACTGAAGGGCTATACCCGGGACTGAAGGACAGTTAACTTCCAGAGTAGGTGCTGGTGCAGTATGAACCTCTCTGAATTCACAAACACTTTGGTACAACCCTGCTCCTCCAGCCTATACTTCGTGCACCATCAGCACTTTTTCTAGCTCTCCACGTTGAAGGATGTCTAGTGGACGAGAATCTGAGTTAAAACTTGACTTGAATAGCCTGTCTCCACCTTCCTTCTGACACAGAAAGGCCTCTCCAGTGTGGCACCTTCCTCCACATGGTCCCAACACTGAATGTTCTGGAGGGTCGAAAAGCAGCAAGAGGACATGCAAAAGTTATGAGGATAGAGATTTCTCTCTCTCTCAATATGAAGAATAAAGGCCCTCACATGATCCCCAGGACATCATTTTTTGTTTCATTGTCACATGAATTTACCTGCACTGAACATGGTTGGGAGAGAGTCATAGGGAAAGTTATATCTATGTAGGCATTATGAAAGTATAGGAAATTCTCTCAAAGAATATCTATCTGAAAACAGTGACTGGGCCACAGTTACCTCCAAAGCTCAGTAGGACAGGCAACAGACTCTCACCAGATCCCAACTTTGGGTTAAACCATTATAGTACCTGTACCTTCTGGTCTCTTCTACCTTAAAAACCCATAAAAGTCCTCAGGTATACCGAAGGCTAAAGGAAATCCCATACACAGCTGAGCATATAGTAGGCACTTAGTAAAAGTGTGGTTGATTTATCAGTGGCTAGTCACAAGCCCTGGGTTACTTAGTCCCTGAAAGAGGACAGAGCAAAAAGACTTGCCTTTAATTCCCAAGACCAAAGGGAAGGAAAGCCAAGTTTTTCAGATCCACAAGGATGAAGTGGTAAAGGGACAACGGGCTAGAATAAATGATGCTGACAATCATCACAGCCTCACACGCTACATGCAAGCAGGGCAAGCTTGTGCCTATTTTCCGACTACTGAAACTGTAGAATTGGGGGAAAGGAATTCTGCTGCCTTTTCCAAACTCCTGCCAGGGAGAGAATGAGAAACAAGTGGACTCTAAAGAGCTAGAAGCAAATTAGGTGGGAAGAGCCTGCTGGCTTCATTTGCTCAGTTACTCCACACACATTTATTAAGTGCCTGCTATGCTAGATCCTATAGGGATAGAAAAGCACAGGCAGCCACCCTTCCAGTCTTCCAAGGCCTTACATTCTAACCAACCAGCGTTAAGTATTTCAGTGGCGGGGAGAGAAGAGTATGCTTGGGACTATGGGGCCAAGGACAGGGGTGGCCAATTCTACCTGAGGGCCAGCAAGGGCTTTGTCAGGGAAGAGGGGACTTTGAAGTGTCTGGAAGATGAGCAAGTAGATGTTCATCATGTGCCTCTGGGGCAGGATAGGGCTGAGGAGCCACAAGCAGTTTGGTAAGACTATAGGGGAAGTGGGAATGGTGCCACCTGTCTGAGCAGGGATACAGAAGCATCCTTTCACGGTAACAAGTTCACCCACATCGCTCATTCTAAGGTTCTTAACCTGGAGCCCATGTACCTCTAGCCCATCTGCTGATGGGCTCCTCCAAGTCTGTGAACCCCATAAAACCATAGGCATATGTTCACACCTATCTGCATTTTTTCTGGGGAGATGATCTAGAACTTCCATAGGATTCTCAAAAGGGCCTGTAATTGCCAAGGAAAAGTGAAAAAGAAACACTCAATAGGACATTGAGTTGCCTGAACACCAAACTGTGATGTTTAGTACCTGACATATCATAGGTTTTCAGAATTAGCAGAGCTCAAGGGATGAATACAAGGAGATGGGAAGAAATCGCCATTTTCATCATCGAAACAAACATTGTGTGCACAGACATTCGTGTGCCAGTCAGTGGGCTAGATTTTACAAACCAATACCTCTTAACATAAAGGCACATGGAAAAATATCTTCTCAATTTCCTGTTCACAGGATTGCAAAGCCAAGTCCCTAAATGTGGATACAAGTCACCCAGGGCAAATCACTGCAATCCCAGATCAGGCTCAAACTTTAGTTGGCAGTTGCCTAGCAACGAATAACCCTGAAGACACATCACCAAATAGAGATGCCAAAAGGGCATTCTGTGGACAAGCTGGTTCTGAAAACTAGCCCCCGCGCAAGTTTGTCTTCCAGGCCTCTCTGGGACTGTTGGGGGAAGAAGCAGACTTTGCAGCCAAAAGGAAGCTGGAAGAGGGGGTGGAAGGTGTTCAGATGGTGGTGTGTAACAAGTGGGCACAGAAACAGGGAACCGAGGGCTGAGGGAGCAGGCAGCCTCAAATAGAGAAGGCAATTGGTGCCTCTGCAGGTCCTCTTTCAGACCGTACCTACAATTACTCTTCTGAGCAGTTGCTGAGCAAATCCCAGCCATATCTAAAGGTGCAGAAAGTGGCAGGAAGACTTGACTGCACCTACATCCAGCCCTGCCCTGAAGTCATCATCCTCTAGCAGTTCCACTGAACTACGTCAGTTTGGGGTGAGCAAGATGACAGACCTCCAGACCCAGGGAGCAGTTTTTATCCAGCTCTCCAGGGCAGCTCGCTCACTTACAGAGGCAGCAAGCATCAAAGAGGCAAAGAGACCTCACTTTCTAAAATTCAGATTTTTTTGTTTTTTCTTTAATGAAAAGCTCAGAAATTCCTTCTGCTGAGGCAGGTGAGACTGGGATTCCTAAGACAAAAGTTCTAATCCAAATCATGGCACAGGCCAACACTAGGCACCTCTCCCTGCACAATGGTAGAAAGCTTGGGAAGAAAGCTTGGGCCTTCTTCAGAACCCGTTCTCCTGGAAGGTCTTGGGGGCCAGGGGGAAGGGGCAAACAAATATATATCAGTCAGGAAGCGACTCAGGAAGAACAAATGCGGAAGTCAAACAACAACAAATAAGGCGGATATAAATCCAGATAAAATATTAAAATCATTAAAGGGCTGCTGCTCCCTGAAGATTGGGAAAAATGAAGAGAGTTAATTAAAAGCAATCTCCATGCACTGCTGAGCCAGCCGGCCCTGATAAATCAACAGCTGGGGCTTCTGTGGAGGGCAGTCAGGGGGCTTCAGGAGTGGGGTGCGGGGGTGGGGGCTGCCGGCCGGGGGTGGGTGCTGCTGCAGAGATGGCAGTGACGTCCAGTTGAACACAGTGACTTAAGTTTCGTGTCTTATTAAATATTTTATGACCACTGAAAAAAGCTGTTCTTCCAAGCGGGGAGAAAATGATCATTCGGGTGAACAAAAAGTGAGGAAGATAAGGGTGAAGAGGTATTTTTTGTTTGATTCAAGACTTACTTGGGACCATGATGTCAGCATCTCTGATCCTGCCTCAGATGCAGAGGCTTTTGTTTCTTCTCTCTACCTGATCTGCACAGGTAGATGCCTCTTCTAAATTCTCTCTGCAAAACCCTGGGCTATGTTTGTTTTGGGGGTTGGGGGAAGCAGTGCAAAGTCAGGGAAAGAAATGAAGAGGAAGAGGAGATAAAAAAGACCTTCAAAATTCTCATTGTTGATCCAAGCCAGACTTTTAGCGCAAAACTAAAAGGTCAGTGGAAATTGTGGGAACTTTCTTTTTTTTTTCTTTCTTGCTTTCTCTTTCTTTTTCCTCCTTTCTTTCTCTACTTCCTTCCTTCCCCCTTTTCTCTGCAGTCAGATAAAGTTTCTGTTCTTCATTTTAAACAAAAAAGAGCTCAGAACTTTGGGGGCCAATCTAAGTTAAAAAAAAAAAAACAGCAATTTTAGTGTATTACAAAAACGGCCCTTCTCTATTCTAAGGGAACCCTCCAGTTCTTCCTTGATGGAAATATAATCAAGAGAAATGATTAGGAGAAAGTGGGTTTTTTTCCCCTCCATAGAATTGGGATTGGAAGGGGGTGTGTGCATGGGGAAACATAAGGAATTATGCATTTGGATATGCATTTTAATTAGGTGGACAGAAGCAGCCGCCTGTTAATTTTTCTTGCTTGTTTCCACTTAGCATTCATCACAGGCAAAACCACCATAGAGCACTCCCACGATAATAGATGGTTCTGCATTGGCTAAGTCCTCAGGGAAAATAATTAGCAGGAGAGAATATATTCTCTCCACTTCAACTACCCCAACCACCCTGCCCTCCCCCACCTCCAGCACCACATTGCCTCCGCCCTCCCCCCAACCCCACAACTGACAGTGGTTTCACTAGAAGCCTAAGGGAGCAGTCCGCCTCCTGGTTTACAAGCACTTACTTTGCCCTGCCAAAGAACAAGGGTCTGGAAGGAGAAACGGACTGGAGGCCTTCATTGGAGTGGAAGCTCCTAGATACAGGGAGGGAGGCTCTATGCCGCTTAGCTGCGAGGGGCAGGCTCGCAATCAGAATTGGCCAGGACAGGATGAAAAAAGCTCCAAAGAGAGTGAGACAGTTCTCCCTGAGCTCAACTAGCAGCAAACAGAGATATGTAAAGAGTCCTTGGTTGAGGATAATGGGAGTAGGGATGACGTTTCTCATTTAATTTGCTTTTATAAAGTACAGGAATGCTGTGGGTTTGCAGCAAGCTTGGATCTGAAGCATTTCCAAGGCTGGCAAATAACTCTGTCATTCTGATATTTGACCCTCGCCACGATGCTGTCCATAGTCTACTCTTGTATAAAGAATCAATTCTTGCCGCTGACCCCCTATGTCAACAGCACACCCTCCTTGCTCACAAGCAGATTTAAACCCCAGCCCCCCTGTCACCCCCTCTCCCTCCCTGGAGTCTTCTTGATAGAAGGAGGAGCCAGAGACGGGCTGATGACAGGAGCCCAAGTTCCAGGAGAGCACTCCCTCTGCCCGCCAGCGTCTGATTCCTCTGATCACGGGTGGACTCAGTACAGGGCTGACAGTGGGAAATGAAATGAGGACTTCCCTTGAGCTCATATTCTCACCTATTTCAAACCCAGACAATGTAAAAAAGCCCACTGAGATCCCAGGGCTATTTACACACAGCTGGACGAGTGAGGCTTTGCATTTACTGAGAAACAATGATTAGATATGATATGTAATGCCAGGATCTTTTCGTTTATTTTAGTTTTAATATAGTAATGTTTATGAGACATTGCTGACTCTCTGAGAAGGCCTCAGTTAGCTACGAGAAACTTTGCAGTTCTAGTAACACCTCACATTTGTTCTTTACACCTTCTGAAATGTTTTCACAACCATTATTTCATCTGGGCCCCTTGCAGGGGGTAAGCAGGGCTGGGTACAGGGAAAGGAAGCGAAAGGAGATACAAGCCCTTCTCACCTTATGAAAAAATAGGCCAGATTTGCTACCTCTTGACTTTCAAGCTGTCCTGTCATCCCAGGTGCTCCTTCCACCTGAACCCCTGTTGCCAGATGAAACCTCCACTCTGCTTAGGAAACCTTCACTCCAAGCCTCACCAGGTAACTACTACTGCTGCAGCTTCTGGAGCCCCCCCCAAACCCAAACCCTGGCCCCCACAGGGAGCCACTGCCCTCAAAGGGTTGGGGTTAGGGGGACAAAGTGAAGGCAATCCTTGTGGCTGGGGATGAGAGAAGTGAGTCTCTGGGTTCCCAGGGCATTTACCCCTCCTCCCCAAAACAGTGGTTGTTCCACGGGGGAGGGGGGTAAAAAGGTTGAATTCTATGATACTATCAGTATTTTTTTTTTTAAGTTTACAAGGAGGGAGTTGCCTGTACTATCTAGAAATGTACTCCCTGGGTTTTAATAAGTCTAAAAATGAAGGGGGACCTAAGCACATACCCAAAAGAACTGAAAGCAGGGACTCAAATAGCTACTTACATACCCATGTTCATAGCAGTATTATTCACAATAGCCAAAAGGTGGAAACAACCCAAGTGCCCATCATTGGATGAGTAGATAAACAAAATAAGGCATATACATACAATAGAATATTATTCAGCCATAAAAAGGAAGGAAATTCTGACACAGGCTGTAACAAAGCTGAACCTTAAGGACATTATGCTAAGCTAAATAAGCCAGTCACAAAAGGACAAATATTGTATAATTCCATTTATATGAGGTGCTTAGAAGAGGCAAATTTATAGAGACAGAAAGTAGAACGGTGGTTAGCAGGGACTGGAATGGGGGCGGGAGGAGGATGAGGGGTTATTGTTTAATGGGTACAGAGTTTGTTTAGGACGATTTTTTAAATTCTGGAAACGGATAGTATGGATGGTTGCACGACATTATAAATGTACTTAATGCCAGTGAACTGACACTTAAAATGGTTAAAATGGCACATCTACATGTCATATATGCTAAATATACATGTTATGTGCATTTTACCACTAGCAGTAAAAAAATTTAAGGGGCTGCCTCTGTATGCTGGAGGTCAGGGTGACCATTTTGTTTTGTTTTTCTTTCATTTTATCTCTCACAATTTAGGCTTTTATGAATTCTGATAGGCTTTACAACCCCTCTTCCTCCTTTAGACTTGTAGCAAATTGCCAAGGGAGCTTCCAAACAAAGGAAAGCCTGATAATAACACCCCCAGAAGAATCTGGGATGTTCTGGAGGCATGTCACTGAATGAGAGGCAGTGAATTCCAGTTTAGACACTGCTAATATCCACTTGGGTATGGCCAGACTCTGTGTGTCTGCTAGACACCTCCATTTCCTCAGCATTTATCACGGGATACAACAGAGGAAGCTCACTGAGACATCAGTACAGGCCCACATGCTTCGGCTCACTGAACAGTCAGGTAACTGCAGCTGCCCAGATGGAAGTGAAATAAGCACTTTATTTACATGTTAATTGGGATGGGTGCCGTGGTAGAGGGGAGAGCTCTTCCAAGGAGACTGTAGATAAATGAAATCCAGAGAAGAAAAATCTTTTGCTTGGTTCCCTGTCTCCCTCCATACATTTAAAGAAAAGAGGAAGAAAAAGATAGATGTTCTCAATAATGCCAGTCTTTTGCACAACCAAAAACTTTATCTGAGTGCTTGTAAACAACAAAATAGGCTAGTTTTCCCACTTCTCTTTCCATCCTCTAGTTGGAGTGCTAATGAGAAGAAAAGTGTTCAAAAGGGATAATCAGAAGAAAAGTCCACATTTTAAACGGGCCACCACCTGGTCCTCAGGCTTGGGCCCTGAGAAGGGAGAGATTAGAACCCCAAATGGTAGCATAATGTGGCAAGACTGGATCAGAGAAGATGAAACTACGGAAGAGTCTACCAGTCTTAACTCCCCTTTAGAGCCACACTTTAAAAACAAGGAAGGGGACCTCCCTGGTGGCGCAGTGGTTAAGAATCTGCCTGCTAATGCAGGGGACATGGGTTCGAGCCCTGCTCAGGGAAGATCCCACATGCCGGGGAGCAACTGAGCCTGTGCACCACAACCACTAAGCCTGTGCTCTAGAGCCCGTGAGCCACAACTACGGAGCCTGCGCATCTGGAGCCTGTGCTCCTCAACAAGAGAGGCTGCGACAGTGAGAGGCCTGTGCACGGCGATGAAGAGCGGCCCCCGCTCGCCACAACTAGAGAAAGTCCTCGCACAGAAACGAAGACCCAGCACAGCCAAAAATAAATATAAATAAATAAATTTTTTAAAAAAAGAAAACTTTGGAACTTGCAGTAGATCATAATATCAGTCTCTGTTGCTGTTAAACAATCATCTTTTCAAAGTTCCAGACCACACAGTGGTTTTATCCACTTACCTATCCTCTCCCCACCCCCACCCCAGGCCACTCTTTTATCTTTTCTTGTTAAATACCTACATGTTTAAAGATTATTTAAAGCTAGGGTCATGCTTACATAGGCCCCTGCTGGAAAACCCTGGCTGGGCAAAAACTATTTCAGTGGTTGTGGCACTTCTGTGGCCAGGAGCTTGCCACATTGGGCTACATTTGTCTTCTAGTGACTTTCAGAACACTCAGAAACCACAAAAGTTACTTTGCAGAGGTTGGGATAATAAACAGGACTGGATTCTGGTGCCTTTTTATGACCCACCCCCAGCACCACTACAATCAGCATGGCTGCACTTTCAAAACTGAAACATCAGCCTCAGTTTCCTTTCTTTTCCCGGCACAGGCTCAAAACAAAGCCTGTTGACGGTGGCATTTTATTTTTTGCCTTGATCTGAGCAGATGGCTCTGGAACAGCTTTACACATTACAGTGTTTCTCAGATGTACCTAAATTTCAGCTACCTGCATGATTCCAAAAAGACAAAGGAGGATAAGGAGTCTCCAATTAAGTTGCCTCTGAATTCCTGCCCACTTTATGGAACTGAGCAGCTCCCATTCAACTGGAGACCTCTGGATGTCTCCCAGGTGGTCTGCAGGTCCGGCAATTTTCAGAGGTTTAACCTGTGACAATGCCTTCATTTGGGTTCTGGCAGAAATTAATATCCTTTATGGGTATCTCATCCAAACCAGACATTCTTCCCACTGAAAAATAATGTGTGCTAACAAAGTTTGGAAATTTTAAGGATTTTTTTTCTCCAGTGGCAACCATAAGCAGATGCAGAAGGTGGTTCTTAGGCATCTGTCGGCTTAAAATGTCTGAGGGTCCTTTTTCATAAGGGGCTAAAATAATGCCCATAAAAAGCTGCAAGTTTGGGCTTCCCTGGTGGCGCAGTGGTTGGGAGTCCACCTGCCGATGCAGGGGACACGGGTTCGTGCCCTGGTCCGGGAAGATCCCACATGCCGCGGAGCGGCTGGGCCTGTGAGCCATGGCCGCTGAGCCTGCGCGTCCGGAGCCTGTGCTCCGCAAGGGGAGAGGCCGCAACAGTGAGAGGCCCACGTACCACAAAAAAAAAAAAAAAAAAAAAGCTGCAAGTTCACAAATTCCCAACTGCAATGTTCCCCATTTAGTACCTACCCACGCCCCCCCACCCCAACAGAAAGAGCCAGGAGATTAGAACCAGGAATGTGTCCCCCCTACACCATCCTCTCTGATATCTAAACTGAGTGCCACAGCAAGAGTGAGGTCTGGCTTCTAAGTGGCAACAATTACACAACTTTCACAGGCACAAAACCACTTTAGATTAGAATACACTGTCTCCAGATCATAGACTGTATAAAAAGATGAAGATCTGAGGTCCATCTATGCACATGACCAGCTGCTTGACCTTGGCTGAGTAAGTATATTTGCTTCTCCCAGAGCTGTGTCCTTAATAACAAAACAGAGATGTAAAACCATGCCTACAAGCAAGGGAAACTCCTTACAAAAAAGTTTCAATACAATTACGTATATGTATGTTCACATGTTACAAGCATGACCAAATAGTTTTCTGCTCTCATTATTTATAAACAAATAGTTTCTTGGGGTAAATCCCTATTGGCTTATATGGAATAATTAAATAATAATAACTGTTACTCTTTTCTAAGCAGGCAATTAGTATAATAGATATATACGTGCATAATCCAGTCTGGCAGAAGGTGGCAGACATTCCCAGTTAAGTGCATACAAACCAGGGTTTTGATAATTTAATAAAAGAGTAAGTTGTTTAAACTGTTGATAGCAGATTTGGGGGAGGCTGGCTAACCTGAAGTAGAATATCAAATAAGATTAGAATCTATATTAAAAGCAAAAACAAAAAAAGAATATAGCAGGGCAAAAAAAAAAAAAGCTTTATGTTTCCTAGGTATGTAGAAATCAACCAGAATACGATAGGTAATGTGGCGGACTTACACATAGACCTTTATCAAATCCATATTTATGTTACCTATATAACATGGCCTTTTACTTCACTACATGGCCCTTATCTTGCATGTACATGTAAGAAATAAGGGTGACTCACACATCTAGGCTCAGACAATGTAGCTGCTAAATTAAATAATGTGCAATACCTATTTACACATCATACATGTCTATCGATGCTTTTAAATTCTATCAGCCCAGATGTGACTGCTTGGTTGTGGAGCCACCTGCCGTGTCCCCTTTGTGATCTGATCAGTCCAGGCGGCTCCTGTTTCTGCCTCTAACACCCTATTGGGCAGTAATAAGATGTTAAAGGCGACAACAGACAGAAAAGCCAGGCTGTCAGCTTCAGAGAGGACGGGGGTGAAGGGTACAAGGAGGAGGAATAAGAAAGGGAGTTGAGGGGAGATCAAAGACAGGCAGGAAGAAAGCTAAACTGCTGAGAGAGGAGATGTGGCTCCAGGAGCTTGGGGCCCTACAGAAGACCCCAAAGCAATGAGATTCAAATTGTGCCATCCAGTTACTCAAGCTATTGAATTATTGAATGTCCCACGTGGAAAAAGCTAGTGTGATGAAAAATGGTCTACACTCAGCATAGGCAGAGCCCTACAGAGATGTTGCATGAAACCTGGGCTTGTTTCTTCCCAGAACATTACCTACCACCACTTTATCCCCCAATCCTAGAGGAAACCTTTGTGTGACCAGTTTCTATAGGGGGCGTCCTTGGTGTTGGCCTTTTTTTTTTTTTTTAAGGGAAGGGAGAGAAAGACTCAGAACGCACACAGAGAAAATGCTGATGTTGTTCAGCTCCGTTTCATTGTCAAGAGGGACACAGGAAGATAAAAACATAGCTCTCCAAACCTTTCTCCCTGCTCCCCTCCTCCCAGCACCCCCATCCATCCCTTCCGCTGGATGCGTCTCTGCGCTTTGTTCTAATTTAGCCCATGCATAATTTATTCACGTGTGTATTGTTTCCTGATCAGCAACTTTTAAAAACAAATGAAACATATAAAGGTGATCTATTAAACAAGTTGTTTTTAAAAATAAAGGCAGATGTTGTAGGTCTCGCTGTAACAACATGCGTGCTCCTACGTTAGCAGTTTAAAAACCTTCTACGGCGCAGGAGGCTCGGCTGGTCGGGGGTATTGTTTACACACCCTTACCACCAGGGAAAGGGGTCGGGATGCAAAAAAATGAGCGGCTAATTATAAATGACCATTCAACTGCCACCTAGAAAAAGCAGGCTGGGGTGTTGTGTGTATGGCGACACAGAATTACAAATACATCACATTGCACCTGTTTCTAATTATACAAAGTACAAGTGTAATAATTCAGAACTAATTCCAATAATCAGCCCGCTTCTCTGTCCCTTTCCCCACTTCTAACCCCACCCCACACAGCCACTCTCCCCAAATACGCACCCTTCTGCGGTCCAAAAAGCAAAAATAAAAAACTGGAGCGGCAGGAATCAGTGTAGAGACCTTGCGCCCGCCCGCGCGTAAGCGGGCTCCCGGGTAATAACTAGGGTACCGCTTTCCCAGTAGGCAACAAACCTGGCGCACATGTGAAAATAGATTTCTCTAACTTGAGTTTACCAGGAGGCATCAGCCCCGCTACGCGTTTTCGGCTGGAAATGTGAAAACTCCAAATCGGCTGTGGGTTCGGTAAAAACTCACAGCATCAGCTGCGTGGCAGCGCTAGCGACGAGGAGAGGGGATGCGGCGAAGTTACGCCCGTGTATTCTGCCACAAAACATCTTCTTTCTTGGGTGAAACGCTGTACCGTTCAAGTGCAGCGTATCCTATCCGAGCTTCCGAGCGAGAACTGAAGCCGAGGGCTGCTCTGTAATCAGCCTCAGCTTCCAGTGTCCTCTTAGCAGCGTTAATACATATACAGACATTTAAAACTCCGAGATCTGGGACATTCCTACCCCTTTCCCTTATTACCAATAGGAGATAAGCTGGTGCAAACACCTCCCGTTCTCCCTGCGCGTTCCTTCGCGTTAAGAACCCCCTGCCGCCCTCCCGCCTCCCCGCGTGCGAACCTGGCTTTCAACTCCTAGGGGAGCCCCGGGTGCTGACGCGGATGCGCTAAGTTGAAAGAACCTGGGTGGGCATCCGCCACGCACCCGCAAGAATTCGGCACGAAACGGCCCCCACGCGCACCTCTCCCTCCCCTCTCCCGCGACTTCCAGCTGGGAAGTCCTAATCCCAGGCGCGCAGACCCACCCACCCACGCCGCGCCGAGAGAGGGAGCGCCCCTCTGCCAACATTACTGCCAATAGCACCCCTTTTAGAGAGACGCTAGTTTTCCGAAGCCACCCCCGGCTCCGCGATCGCGAGCGGACTTGGCGGCTTAACAGTTCCACCGACTGGAAGGAAGGAAGGAAGGAAGCCAGGATAAAAAGGAGGGGGAAGGAAGGCGAGCAGGAATTGGCTGTCGGACCCGCGGACTGGCCCCCGCGTGTCCTCTCCCAGCCCGCCCCCTCCGTCCCGGATCTGGGCGTCCGCTCAAAGTCTCCCGGCGGCGGCCAGAGGCACCTGCCCCTCGTCTGGCCGGGAGCAGACGCAGCCCGCTCAGGCGGGGAGCCCCAAGCTGCCTCTCGCCTGCCTCGGCTTTTCACCCGGGGGAGGCGAGAACACCATTCATAAGACCTGCAGCTTCCCGGTCTCCAAATCAACCCCAAGTTAACCCGAGTCGTTAATTTACTACAGCCAGCTCCCCCACAAACACACCCGGAGACACACCGGCGACCGCCCGAAGCGCCGTCACGCTCCGGGGGCTGCCCCGGCAGGAAAGCCCCGGGCAACCACCTGGGCCCCAGGGCTCCCGGGACCCGCTGCTCCCCCTGCGGTCCTCCCAACTCTGGAAGGTTTGCACAAACTCCCCGCAAGCGATCGGAAGGCGGAGAGCGTCTTGCAAACTCCGGAGCTGCAGCGGTCCGCTCACCCCGGCGGACCTAGCTGCGGGGCGGGGGCCGCGGGCTCCGGAGGCGCGGGGCTCAGCCAAGTGCACCCAGGCCACCCCAGCCCGGCGCTCGCCCCCAGCAGGGCCGCCCCCCGCGCCGCGCTCACCTCCCCGCGAAGCCGGGGGCTCAGGGGACCGTGCTGTCCCCGAGCTGCCCACGATCCCCTAGCTGTAGAGCGCTCGAGCGCCTGGCTTCCCTGCCGATAACCCCTCTCTCTCTGTCCGCCAATTTAGAAGAACACAGATGTGACAATTTTCTTCTTGTTAATTGCATCTCCTGACATTTCTGCGCGTTGGGGGAAAAAAAAAAAAAAAAAGATGAAGAAGTAAGAGCTGAAAGAAAAGAGAGAAGCCCCGCCGCGGCTGTAGGCGCCTGCAAGCGCAGTGCATAGGCAGCGCTCGGCCCGCAGAAGGCGCCTTTTTTTTTTTCAAATTGAAACCACGCGGAATATGTACATTTTTTAGTCTTACTTACGCTTTCAGGGGGTTGTGAATGACAGTCGCCATTTTGCTACAATGTAACAGAATATTGTCTGTCTCGGAGTTCTAAAGGTTTGCTCAGGGGAAGCGGAGAGCCAATCAGAGCACGGGATACCGGCCCGCCGGCCAATCGGCGCGGCTGGTCGCCAGGTGGGCGGGGCCTGCACGGTGGTAGTTATTAGGGGAGCTGTCAAAGCCCAGAGGTCACTCCCTTTTGTAGAGCCCGAGAGCAAGCAGGTCTTAAAGGGGCAGTACCGCGCGAGCAGCTTCTTTTTCGGATTGAGGAAAGTGGAGACGCACAGGAGAGTATTTTAGTTTGGTTTGAATCCCTACTTTCTAAATAACTGCAGAGAGTTGCGCTCCTGGACAGAAATGTTTAAGTCCTGGACAGAAATATTTAAGTATTGCCAACAAACCACTGAACCCCATTCATTAGCTTTTGGCTTTGCTGTTACGTTTTTAATCCCGCAAAGGGCAAATCCCCTTGTTCCCGTGCAAAAGTTGAAAGGCGGCCGTTTCGTCTAACAAATTACTACACGTGTCCTGCCGTTTGCTAATACTCTGGGTCCTGCGGCTTCTTAATATTCTCCTTCCCGAAGTGTCGTCTTTATCTCGGCCACCTTCCTCTCTTGGTTTCTTGAACTGCCGCCGCCGTTCCTGGCGACTCCAGAACAGCAACTCCCCTCCCCCTGCAATGTCTCAATGTCAGGCTCGCTCCCTCCTGCAGCCTGGGCTTTCGTTACGTAATGCGCGGTGGTAACTCTGGTGGTTCCCCACTACCACCTCTTCTGTTCTCGCACACACCAGAAACTTCTGAAATGGTCAGATTCCGGCTGGCTTGAGAGCTAACTGGGGCCTGAGGCTCTGACCTTTAGGCTTAGGGGAGGAGAGGTTTAAGAGAACTTTGGAAACGCTTTCTACCCCTAGGAAAGCGAGTAACTAGACAGAAGTTGTGGAACCTAGCCTGGGTGTTGCCAGGCTCTCTTTCGGGGAGTAGCACACGCGATTCTGGCGTCAACTTTAACTGATTAGATAGAAGGTGAAAAGAATTTGCTAATGAATAATCCGATGTGACCCAAAGCGTTCAGAGAGTCTCTGTCTGCTTCAAGTCAGTGCGAACGCCTCACTGGCGAACCCCTGACAAAATCAGGAGACCTCTGCGAAGCCAAGCTTCCACTGGGCAGCCTGTTAGGTCGGGGTGGATGAAATCGCACTAAATCATGAATAGGGGCCTCGTCAGTATACAGAAATCTGGCTACCATCCCAAAGTTGTTTAATCGGGTCAAATAGCTAAGATAGTGGGGGAGGAGTGAAAAGGGGGGAGAGGAGATGCCAAATTGCCAGTTCTTCAAAGCTGTGCCCTCTCACTTCCTTTCTCAGTGTTCCCCTCAGAGCAATGGATAAAATAAAATAAAAATTTTTTTACGTTCCACAACTTTCCGAGTTCAACTCCATATACTATTAGAGTTACAGATAAACAGAACATGACTGAATCAGTATGTTTGTAAGACTTGACATTTTTAACCCCTTCTTTCTGCCTAGTTAATAGCAGAGTCAAGTTCTATAGATTGCTTTGTAACTTTTTTTTAACTGAAGTATAGTTGATTTACAATGTATTAATTTCTGCTGTACAGCAAAGTGATTCAGTTATACATATATATATATACATTCTTTTTTATATTCTTTTCCATTATGGTTTATCATAGGATATTGAATATAGTTCCCTGTGCTATACAGTAGGACCTTGTTGTTTATCCATTCTATATATAATCGTTTACATCTGCATCTTACATCTGCTAACCCCAACCTCCCTGTGTAACTTCTTTGCACAGCATCTTGCAGTTTGAAAAAGTTATCCCCTTTAAGTTCAAAAAATCCTGTCCTTATTAATTTGTCAAGGGATTGGTTCAAAAGCTAATACTTTTCTGGGATGGGCCTTGACAACATTAAAAAGCAAGCACTGTTTTCTGACCCAAGAAGTATGAGTTTGAACTACCAGTCCGAACTCCCAAAGCCTCTTTGAGATATCAAAAGCACAGCAATTCAGATTAGAAGACAACAGTGCATTGTAATATACACAGCTAGATAAATAAGCAGGAAAGGTAGTGCCTGCCCTGAACAAGGCTTACAATAGGAAAGGGAAGACAAATTTATA
>NW_020837954.1:45530819-45557819 GCF_003676395.1 Aethalodelphis obliquidens
CCTGCCCTGAACAAGGCTTACAATAGGAAAGGGAAGACAAATTTATATTACATATTAAAGAAAAAATACATACTCTAAGCATGTATGGTCATTTATTGAGTTAAGGCCAAGATGCAGAAACCAGCATAATTTCCAAATATCCAGCACGCTTGAAAATGGCAGACCAGATATGTCTTCATTTTGAGAAACTAATCCAGAATTTAAACATTTAAGTTACATTTTATAATGATTGAATTGAAAAAAAAATTATTAATTAAAGACGGGATTTGGGTTTTTTAAGTACCATAGCCTTGCCTTTTATAATCTAATGGAATGTCATTTTAACTCTGTCCACACAGGTATGACTTTTAAATAAACAGAATTGTGAATTCACCTTTTATAAATTATAAGACATATAAGAGTTATTATTAATTTAACTTTGGTTTTTATGTCATAGATCAAGATTTTTTCTACAGTAAGGCACGTTGTGTCAATTGGCAGATTAATCCCATCTGCAATGAGAGCAACTTGTTCAAATAGGACTTAAAATGTACTGATCTCACCTCACAAAAAAGGCACATATTTTTTTGCCAGAATGCCCAAAAGCAAAGACGCTTAGAGTAGACATGTTTAAATGAGACAAGAACCCTAAAAATTGGGGGAGAATGTTAAATTTTACATTAATCTTGCAAAGAAGTGCTGTATATGGTTTAGAAGTGTGGACTCTGGAATCCACCTGCCTGAGGTTACCATTTGCCAGCTGGGTTATCTTGGGCAAGTTTACTTAGGAACTTGAATGTTTCAGTCTCCTCATCTGATAAATGGCAGTAATAATAGAACCTACTTACCTACTTAAATGAGGTAACACATGTCAAGTGTCTGGTGCATAACAAGCTCTCAATACATGCTGATTATTATTTTTATATAGATATTTAATTCTTTCCTGTTAGCATAAGGAATGAAGGGGATCCAAATAAAAAGACACATCAGAAAGTGAAACTGTCCATCAAGTTTAGATTTTAAACTCATTAATCCAAGAAAAATAAGCAAAGAACAACTTTGATGAGAACGAAATAATAAATAGGACTAGTTCAGTTTGGGGGGTTTAACTACTTAAACCCCCAAATGTCCTCTTACTGACTGTAATATCAAGAGACTTTTTTTTTTTTTTTTTGCTGTACGCGGGCCTCTCACTGATGTGGCCTCTCCCGCTGCAGAGCACAAGCTCCGGACGCGGAGGCTCAGTGGCCATGGCCCACGGGCCCAGCCGCTCCGCAGCATGTGGGATCCTCCCAGACCAGGGCACGAACCCGTGTACCCTGCATCGGCAAGCAGACTCCCAACCACTGCGCCACCAGGGAAGCCCTCAAGAGACTTTTGAAATCCCATCTCTAAAGCTCTATAGATAGTCATATATTTGAATACACTCCACCCCTCCCCATCTCTTTCATCATGATTTAGTTGGTTAGGTGGCTTCATTTGGAGGACAGAGAAGGTCCAGAATAAACACTTCCCCACCCTACCTGGAGAGTCTAGAGCTGTGCTGTCCCCTATGGGAGCCATAAGTCACATGTGGCTCCTAAGCGTTTGAAATGGGGCTAGTCTGAATCCAAATGTGCTATAAGTGTACACACACACCAGATGTCATAGACTGAGGACCAAAAAAGAATGTAAGGTATCTCATTAATAATTTTCATATTGATTACATGTGGAAATGACGATATTTGGGATTTACTGGGTTAGATAAAAAATGTTGGGCTTCCCTGGTGGCACAGTGGTTGAGAGTCCGCCTGCCGATGCAGGGGACATGGGTTTGTGCCCCGGTCCAGGAGGATCCCACATGCCGTGGTGCGGCTGGGCCCGTAAGCCATGGCCGCTGAGCCTGCGCGTCTCCGCAACGGGAGAGGCCGCAACGGTGAGAGGCCCAGGTACCGCAAAAAAAAAAAAATGTTATTAAAACTAATTTTACCTCTTTTTAACTTTTTTAATGTGGCTACTAAGAAATTTTAAAATATTCATGTTGTGTTTCTATCGTACAGCATTGCTCTAGACAGTGTATGTGACCTGGGAAAGAAGGGTGAGGCGTCTCTCAATCACGTTAATCCATCCTGTGTAGTCTTCTCAAACTCAGCTTTGGCATCAGTTAGCAAAACTCCCTGGTCCCGCTTAAGTATGTGTTCCACACCACCTATCTTCAGAGGACCATTTGGGGTGGGACCAAGGACCCAAGTACCTGAACCACTAGGGGCACTGGAATCTGTTTTCTCTTAAAGAAAGTTTGAAGACTATTTCAGCAGACAATGAATCAAAGCTGTGAGGAGATGCTCATCCAGAAGCAGGGAAGAGTAGCATTTCTGTATCAAGTGTCAGCCTTTCCAGCTGACTTCTTTAAGGCACATGGAAATAAGAGAAGTAAGAGAAGGAGATGCAGGCCTCACAAACAGCCAAAGAGTTCATTTGAAAGAGGAAGCTCGCCACAAAAGCCACCCAAAATAAAGGCAGCTCCCAGCGGGCTCTGGGAGCTGAAGGAGTTTGAAGTCTTGTGGGTATTTAAAAAACAAGAACAAGCTCACCCTCAATCCCTCCATTCATCCACAGAACAATCAATCATGGCCTTGGCAGCTGGTTGGCCATGCTGGTTCCCTGAGATCCAGAACCAGCTCTGGTATGTTCTAGGCACTGAGCTGAAGAGGGGGCATCAAAACTGTAATCTAGTTTGCTCTCTTCTTGGGGATGGAGGTGGAGGGGTTCTTAATCCATTCCAAAATCTCAAAGCACAGGGGAAAAAAAATCTGGATATGGGAGATGCTCCTAGGGCCAGACCTCTGAAACCTCCTGTTTCAGGGAGAGTCGAATTGAAACCAATGCACGCTGCTTCCACTCACTCCATTCATTCATTCACTCATCTATCGGAGGCTTTCTATAAGGGAGGCTTTGTGCTAGGCACAGGTGGCAAAATAAAAATAAACCAGACGTGGAAACAACCCTCAAAAAAGCAATTCCCATCCATCTGGAGAGAGAATAAAAATAGTAGGCCAACCCTACAAGCAAGCAGAGTAATTACTTGATGTGACTTAAAAGGGAAAAGTTGTCTGCCCAGCCAGTCTCGCCTTTTCCTGGCATGGTGCCCATAATCCCATCCTTGGGTGTTTATTTTTTTTTAATAAATTTATTTATTTTATTTATTTATTTTTGGCTGTGTTGGGTCTTCATTGTTACATGGGGGCTTTCTCTAGCCATGGCGAGTGGGGGCTACTCTTCATTGCAGTGTGCATGCTTTCTCATTGTGGTGGTGGCTTCTCTTGCTGTGAAGCACAGGCCCTAGAGCATGTGGGCTTCAGTAGTTGTGGCGCACGGGCTCAGTAGTTGTGGTTGTGGCAGCCGGGCTTAGTTGCTCCGCGGTATGTGGGATCTTCCCAGACCAGGGCTCGAACCCATGTCCCCTGCAGTGGCAGATGGATTCTTAACCACTGCGCCACCAGGGAATTCCCCCTCGGGTATTTATTGAATGCATTCACTCCTTTGGGTTTTCAAGGTTCCATGGTATCGAGATTTTCATAAATTGGCATAAAACAAGGGAGAAGTGATATATGCCAAAGAGCCTCAATGGAGGGAGCAAGTACCTCTAATGCTGTGGGAGGGAAAGTCTTCATGGAGACGGTCATATTTAATTTGGGCCCTGGTTGGGTAGATTTCAGAAGTGAGCCAAGGGGTAAAAGGCCTTCCAGACCCAAAACATAGCATAAGAACATCTAATTCATTCATCAAATATTTGTAGATTCCCTACTCTGTGCCACTATGATCCTTTCTGCTGGTCCTCGGGGTATACTGAGACCTGAGACAGTCCCCACCTTTAAAGGACTCATATTTGAAAGGTAGGGGAAGGGAGAGAAGGCAGTGACGATGTCGTGAGGCGGAAGAACAGGGGGCACTGTGGGGTTAGATGAGGCACCAACCAGACAGGAGGTCAGGGTTGTCGTCTTAGAAGAGGTGAGGGCTTCCCTGGTGACACAGTGGTTAAGAATCTGCCTGCCAGTGCAGGAGACACGGGTTCGAGCCCTGGTCCGGGAAGATCCCACACGGCACGGAGTAACTAAGCCCGGCTGCCACAACTACTGAGCCTGCACTCTAGAGCCCACGAGCCACAACTACTGAGCCTGCGTGCCACAACTACTAAAGCCCACATGCCTAGAGCCCATGCTCCGCAACAAGAGAAGCCACCGTAATGAGAAGCCCGTGCACTGCAAGGAAGAGTAGCCCCCTCTCGCCACAACTAGAGAAAGCCCATGCACAGCAACGAAGACCCAACACAGCCAAAAATAAATAAAATAAAATTATTTTTAAAAAAAGAGGTGATACCCGAGCTGAGTCCCCAATGACCTGTGGGATGAGAGATGTCCCTGCAGAGGTGGCAGCACATATAAAACCTTCGGGAGGTGTGACAGGGCATCATGATTTCAGGGGATCCCATAGTAGGAAGGTAGTTGCAGGGGGACAAATGAGACAGAAAAAGCTAGAGAGGTGGGGCTGTTGCCAATAATAAGAGATATGGAGATTTATCTGGAAGGCAACCAGGCAGCACTGAAAGATTTTTTTTAATAAGTTTATTTGTTTTTTATCTATTTTTATTTTTGGCTGCGTTCGGTCTTCGTTGCTGCGCACGGGCTTTCTCTAGTTGTGGCGAGCGGGGGCTACTCTTGGTTGTGGTGCGCGGGCTTCTCATTGAGGTGGCTTCTCTTTGTTGCGGAGCATAGGCTCTAGGAGTGCAGGCTTCAGTAGTTGTGGTTCGCGGGCTCAGTAGTTGTGGCACACGGACTCTAGAGCTCAGGCTCAGTAGTTGTGGCACACGGGCTTAGTTGCTCCGCGGCATGTGGGATCTTCCTAGGCCAGGGCTCAAACCCGTGTCCCCTGCATTGGCAGGCGGATTCTTAACCACTGTGCCACCAGGGAAGCCCAACACTTAAAGATTTTAAGCTAGGGGTGAAAATGAAATGGTTGCCTTTTCAGAAAGCTCATTGCAGCAGCAATATGACCACAGATTGGAAAGAGGCTGAGCTGGAGGGCAGGGAACCTGCTAGTAGGTGGCACTGGGGTGAAGATAAAGGGCAGGATCGGTGATTTCTAAGGAAGTAGAACCTGCAGGACTTGGTGTCTGGCTTGCTGTGGGATTGAGGGAAATGGGAGGGGCCCAGGATAATGCCAGGTTTCTGGTTCCTGGAAATGCCAGCAGCCAGCTCCCCTTGACTACAGAAATATGAAGTCAAGGTCAAGGCCTGAAGGCTGGAGGCCAGCGAAGTCCTAGGACTTTCTACTGTGGGAGAGGAGCATGCCTTACTAAAAATCGTCCAAACTCCCCCATAATATTAGTATAAATCTCTTCCCCTGGGGGAATGGTGACCTAGGCTAGGATTCTCTTATACTCCCTTCCTCTGGTTTTTCCTTTCTCAATGGGCTCTACCTTCCATTAAGGGCCCCTTCCAAATCCCTTCCTGCTAATCTCCACCCTTTCTTTCAGGGCATGTTCTGAATGGGCTTAAAGAAGCAACTCCTCCTGGGTAGTTGCATCTTAAGAGGGGATTCTAGGACACCTCAAAACTTTCACAATAGGGCTTCCCTGGTGGCGCAGTGGTTAAGAATCCACCTGCCAATGCAGGGGACACGGGTTCGAGCCCTGGTCCAGGAAGATCCCACATGCCGCGGAGCAACTAAGCCCATGCACCACAACTACTGAGCCTGAGCTCCAGAGCCCGCGAGCCACAACTCCTGAAGCCCAGGCGCCTGGAGCCCGTGCTCTGCAACAAGAGAAGCCACCGCAGTGGGGAGCCCGCGCACCGAGAAGTAGCCCCCGCTCACCGCAACTAGGGAAAGCCCGCGCACAGCAACAAAGACCCAACGCAGCTAAAAATAAATAAATTAATTTAAAAAAAAAAAAACTTTCACAAGAAAGGGATCAAGACTTCGTGAGATATACACACACATACATACACACGCACGCAGAAGCAGTGGCTTGATTAGAATCGCAGGCACCAGGAAAGGCAGCGAATGGGATATTTTTATACAAGAGCTTTCTCCACTCAAATCACAGGGAGTAATCAGTCTACTCTGAGGACTGGCCCTGGCCCCTTTTCTCCCTCACTAATGCCAGACAATCACAAGTGGGCCTCGGTCCTTCCCGATAGAGGCACTGGTTATAGAGCTCTCACCGAGTCTACTTTTTTAAGATAGCTAACTCCTCTCTCTAACTACCAAGCCCAAATTTTCCAAGTCTGCCCTCGGCTCATCCACATGGACACCATATCTGAAATCCTGGCAGCTCTTGCATCCTAAATCAAAGCACCTGGCAAGGTGCTCCTGCAGAGAAGAACAGAATGGAGCAGGGAGGGGGGAAACTTCCTTCCACCATTACCACCACGTGGAGTGACTAGAACCATGTTTGGACCAAGTCACAAATGAACCAATTTCCCTTCAGACTGTATCCACACATAAAGAAATAAACTCACCCCCTCAGCCATTTCCTGGTAAAGAAACTTTCTTTCATCTGCAAAATGGCTGCACCAAGAGCCCCCAAAGAGGGCTTTCCTCGGGGTATTGCTTTACGTGCGGTAACACTCTGAGGCACCTGTCTCCCTCACTCACACCACTGACATGACCTCGGGCTTGTCCTCTGTCATTAGGCAGGACTCATCCAGGAAGAGTGGAAGAGCCAAGCACAGGAGACCATACTAAGTCTGGTTGTTCTGCATATATTTACACCACCATATAAAAATAGGTGTCCACAAGCAGGAGAGATGGACAGAAGCCACAGGACCTAAAATGTCCCACACTCTGGCAAAGAAGGGGACAGAGGCTGGCTGAATTGCAGATGTTTTCTACTCTGACGCTCTAGGCGATGAACTCTGGCCTGCATAGCTGCAGAAGGACCTCAACTCCATGTTTATTCTACTCAAGAGGAAAAAGGAAGATGAGAAAACGTTCCTGAAGTCCACAGAGGACCCAGTACATTTAAAATGCATCTAAGCCAACGGGGGCAGCCAGCCTGGGGACAGCTCCTCCCAGGGGGTCCAGAACCCAAATGAAAATAATGATAGAGGGTGAGGGAGGTGGGACTGCTAGAAAAGAAAACAGAATGGAAGCAATTTGTTCCTGTAAAGAGGAGAAGCAAAAATCCAGTGAAAGGGGATTATTAAGGTCTAGACGAGAAATGAAACTTATTTTGGTACCTAGATTCCCAAAGTCACCATATGTTCCCTGTTCTCACCAACCAAAGTTTTTTATCCCTGCACAACAGACAAAACTTTGTATAATTGCCATTTTGTAATAGTTGGGGCTCACTGACAATTCTGAAAAACAGGGCTATTTTCTAAACACAAGTGGGCTCACTCACAACGACTCTGAAAACTATCATGTTTCTAAAAAGGCTTTTTATAAAGCTGATATTAAATATTTTAATCATACCCATTTGGTAGGGTATAGGATGTAAACCTATGTGGATTAAATGGATCTCAAGGGACTTCACTGGTGGTGCAGTGGGTAAGACTCTGTGCTTCCGCTGCAGGGGACGGGTTCAATCCCTGGTTGGGGAACTAAGATCCCGCATGCCACATGGCATGGCCAAAAAAAAAGAAAGAAAGGAAAATACGCTTGTATTTTAGAATATCTCATTTTCTGTCTCCCACAAAATGTGGAGGGTAGGTATGGCACCTTTAAATCTCCAGAGCCTGGCCCTAAGCTTAGCCAGGTTAGATGGTTAATACCTGGTAGTTGAAACGATAAATAAAAGCATAAATAACTATAACTAGTAATAGAAATCCCACCCTATTAAAAAACAACTCTATTTCATACACACAAGAATGGCTAGAATCAAAATGTCATATGACAAGTGTTGACGAGGATATGGAGAAATCAGAACCCTCTTACACTGCTGGTAGGATTGTAAAATAGTCCAGCTGCTTTGGAAAATAGCCTGGCAGTTCTGCAAACAATTAAACATATCATATGACTCAGCAATTCCACTCCTGGGTATAGATCTAAGAGAAGTGAAAACATATGTCCACACAGAAACTTGTACATGAATTTTCATAGCAGCATTATTCATAATAGCCAAAAGGTGGAAACACTCAAATGTCCATCAACAGATGAATGGATAAACAAAAGATGGTATATCCACACAACAGAATATTATTCAGCCATAAAAAAGAATGAAGTACTGATACATGCAACAACATGGATGAATCTTGAAAATATTATGCTAAGAGAAAGAAGTCAGTCACAAAAGACTACATTCTATGTGATTCCATTTATATGAAAGTCCAGAATAGGGAAACCCATAGAGACTAAAACTATTATTTATTAGTGATTTACTTAGGACTGGAGAGGGCAGGTGCAGGGGAACAGGAGGGTAATAGCTAAAGGATACAGGATTTCTTCTTGAGGTGAAAATGTTCTAAAGTTGACAGTGGTGATGGTTGCACATATCTGTGAATACAATAAAACCCATTCAATTGTATACTTTAAATGAGTGATTGTACAATATATAAATTTATATCTCAGTAAAGTGTTTTTTGATATCTACTCATAATAATGGCAGAAGCCCACTAACCCAGAAATTTCTATGGCCACTTTCTCCCTGAGAACTGCATCAGACAGTAGAAAACGTCGACTACTGGAGAGAATTCAACCTTCAACTGGATAATTCTATATTCACGTTAGCCTCTTGCTTTATACCAAGTAACACAGAGAGAAATTCCTTGCCAATTCCTTTCAAAAGCTTGAAATATTGAAGCTATAACTATGACCAAACAAATGAGCTCTTTAACAGAGATTCTGAAGGCCGATGGATTTCTGGTCTTTCTATAAAGTCAAATGTAAGTGTTGTGATCTTGCATAATAGCCTCTCTGGGGTGCTTCCTAAAGTGAAATCTCATAAAGTGGGGGCTGAACCAAGAATCTATTTTACTTAATGACCAAAGCTACTCCTATCCCAAGTTTGATTTCTTTTTAATCCTTATTTATACGGGGGGTAGGAGGGCCAATTTCATCAGAATTGGGGTCTATTTTCATTTTCGTAATGTCTTTAGCTAGTGTTTATCATAAATTGTGAATTTTGGTTAAACTCTCCTATGGTAAAACCAAGGAACGTGACAAGGAATGCTATGACTGGATACACTGATGACAATACTGAAGAGTAAGGAGGGAGGTACAGAGGAAAGCATAATCAGAAAACCTCAGAACTAAACCCTGGCTCGACTGCTTACAAGATATACAACCTCTGGCCTATGATTTAACCCAGTACCTCAGTTGATTCATCTGTAAAGTGGGGATATCGATACCAGCTCCTAAGGGTTTCTGGGAAGAACACATGTCATAGCGTAAGTGACGTAAGGAAAAGCACCTGAGAAATACTTCTCCCTTCTCCTTAGGAAGAGGATGAAAGATGGAGCGCTCGTTGGTGCTTAAGAGGTACAAAGAAGGGAAAGAACAGAAGATAAGGGACGGTGGAGTTAGGGGGAGTCTGAGGTAAACAGCATGTGGTCCACTAAATCTGCTGAAGCCAAATAATCCTCGGCCAAAATGGGAGGCAAGACGTGCCTGTGCGCAAGGAAAAAGGGCATTAGACGTAACAGAAAGCAAAATGAGAGGCAAACTGGTCTGTCAGTAAATTCTTTGAGTTTATAAAGCAGTCTGTCCTTTCAAGAATTTCCTTTTGGGATATCTAGGGATTAGTTGTGGATGTGGTGGATGACAATAGGATGTGATTAAACGTAATATCCAGGATGTGTGTACTAGCAAGTTACTGTTAACAGGGATATTTCAAAAGCCTGGATTTTCAGGGAGAAAGCCGTCATGGAAACCAACATCTAGTCAACGTTAGAGTGTCTCCTCTTTTGACACCCCATTAGGAGGAGGATGGAGTTGTGCAACTGTTCTTTACTTAAAAGAATAAAACCGAAGTCTTGAAAAAATGCACGAAGTCCACCCGCCCAAATTTGTTGCTGGCAATTGAGCGCCCTCTAGTGTCAGTTAGTGGGGAAGACAGACTTTGAAAGCGGCAAAAGTTGGGAGATCCTACAGGGTCCCAGCCCTGGAAGAAACTGCCAAACCGGCAATGATTACACAGATACCTCCAAGGCAGAAAAGGGTTGAAAAAGAATCAAGATGATACAAGTGAGTCCTTCTGTCATGAACATCGTAGGTATTCACAAGATGTTTGTTGAATGATTTAATGGCATTAGGTCCATGGCAAACAGTCCTGAATTAATGCCACATCAGGGTATTGACATGTAATGAACATGCCACCTGTCAAATGGATACAGCAATGGAAAACTTGATTGTTCACATTTTAGAATGTATTCTAAGTGATACAGGTGAGTAAGAACCATGGCAGGGTCACCTATTTGAAATTAAGGAACTGCTCCATTGGGTCTACCAAATGTGCATACTGTCAATAAAAGCAAGTCACCTTTTCCTCTATGAGCTTTGGTGAGTCCATCTGCAAAGCTGGGGCAAGTGGGGAACACGGCTTGCCTATGAAGAAAGATTACCCATGATCCCACATACTGTTAAAACAGTAAAACACAGTTGATTTATTTATCACCCATGCTGAGTCATGGGGAAAAAAATGCCCAGTTCCATAGCCAAAGCTGTTTTGGCATCATATCTATGATTCACTGTGAGGGGAAGAAAAACTTCACCACACACACTTACCTCAAATTGCTTGCCAGGCCAGTTTCTTCTGTTGCCAGAAACTTATATTCAGTGGATTCGACAATATATGGAGCAAATATTCCCTGGTTATTCCAGGTTTGCCCAGGAGGATTGCAAGGATTTTTTCTTAAGGAGAAAAAACCCAGCCCCAGCATGCAATGATCCACTTTTATCAGAGCACCTGGATTTCTGGGACAGCCAGCAATACACTGGAACCTGCATTCTCCCTGTTTTGAGAACTTGGAGAGACAATCCCTATACAACTTCAGGGTGAATATATGACACACACCATATTACTTCCTTCACTTATGAAATCTACAACAACTTCTACTTCTTTCTATGAGAATGCCAAGTTGTATCTACAGCCCTTATTTATGTCCCCTGGATGAATGGTCAATTACCTGAAACTGAATATCCAGCAGAATGGCCTGAGATGCCCTGCCCTGCCTTTTGGAAAAGCCCTACAGGCCACATCTCCTGAAGGTTGATACTTCCGATAACTGTTCATTTGGCCTAGAAGTCACAGACATTTATGCCTCAGACAGTCTGGAGAGAGGTGCCCAGAGCACAGACTGTGAACTCAAAGGACTGTTCCCAATCTTCTTTCCCGTACCAAGAGAATAAAGGGAGACCAGATGCCTTAAATGCATCAAGGGCAAATGGTACTGCTAGGAAAGAGATACAAATCTGTCCTCCAGACAAAGCCCTTTAGGAGAGATGCCAAAAACAAGCTGGAACTTACTCAACATTTCCAAAAGTAAGGCAGGCAGGTGAACACGGAGAGTAAAAACTGAGGCTACCATTGGTCAGCACATTTGACTGGTTTCTATTTTAATAGAAATGGAATGAGTTGGAGAGGGGCAGAGTCTTCCTGCATTTGCTCTGCACTCACACAATTGTCATTAAGCACCAGGGTGCTTTTAAAATCTGGAAGCCCCGCAGGAGGTTTGCTGGCTCACAGCTAATGCAGGAGGAATGAGGCCTTCTCATCTCCTGCCTTCTTTTCAGGGTTCCTGACCTTCCAATACCAGGAGTGCTCTCCCAGTGAGTGGGTCAAACTAGCTATTTATATTTCAATAAAAAATGTTCCATAAGGAACATGAATATAAAAAAAAATAGCTAATCCAGAACTCGAGGGAGGGTGAAGGAGGTACAAAGAGTTAGTAATGGTATTCTAAGACTCTGCTCTCAGAACTGTAGAGGTCACATAGGTGATGGGACATTATATCTGGATGAAACAAAATACAAAACCCAAGAGCAAAACCCCTTAATTCATCCTTATCGCATGATGTTATAAAAGGTTCTTTTTTTTTTTAATTATTAGAAAAAGACACCCTTAAAAAAAAAAAAGAAAAAGACACCCTTGACAAAAACTGCTAGATATCCCGCAGACCTATACTTTCTATGTGTCCTATCCCAACTAGAGCATCAGTAACACCTGATTTTATTGAAAACCACATTTAGTTAAGGAAGCCAAAAATATTTTTTATATCCTATTAAATCCCTAAGTGTCATTAGGAGGTGACTATATGTAACCATTGATTTAATTTTGCCACCAAATAGAATTTAATGCCCTCAAGTTCATGGTGTCGGATGAAGTATTATATGCAAAGTAATTCACACAGCATCTCAGAATCTTAAACTACATCAATACAGTATATTATTAGCCATTTCCAAAATAAAAAAACCAAAGTGCACACTGTGCAACCAGATAGTCAAGCCCAACCTACGAGAAAAGATTGATAATAATAATAGTAATAATAATAAGATCAATACTTATGGCATGCTTCCCAAGTGCAGGCCCTGTTCTAAAGCACTTTATCCATGTGAGCCCATTTAAATCTCTCAACAACTCTTGGCCATACTCTCAGGATGCTCATTTTAAGGGCAGGAAAGATTTCCCTTGTTTTTCTCAGTTTGCGAAAGGATAACTGAGTAAAAGTAAACCCAGGCTAACTACCAGCATTGACTCTTCTCTCAAGTCCAAAACACAAAAGTGAATTTCATTCTCAAATCTAAAATGTGCAATGCTGGGTTTGTAACATCATATAATGCTATTTTCATTAGCCATCTGAAAAGCAGGGAGGAAACATCTCTCTCAGACAAAACTGTACCCCTTCAGAGAACTCCCTGGTGGTCCAGTGGTTAAGATTCCATGTTTCCACTGCAGGGGGCACGGGGTTTGATCCCTGGTCAGGGAACTAAGATCCTGCATGCTGCAGGGCGAGGCCAAAGAAAAGCCCTGTACCCCTTCAAAGCAGCAAGCAACACTGAGCCAGTGATCCCAGCTGCTGGAGAGGCCTCCCAACCTCTTCCTTACACAGTCCTTTACCTCTCATGACCTTCCACGCCCCTGCTGTGTTCTCCCATAAAGAAAAAACAAATATCAAAATATCAAACTTCTACTGAAAGTTTCTAAAAGTTTACAAAAAGCAGCAAATAATTCTGCTGACACAGTGAAACCATCAAAAAGAGGTACTGTAACAAATATATGTGTGACTTTGAACATTTTCCCAACTGCCCCATAATTTGCGATGGAGGCAATACTTCAGAGCAATAGACCTTCGCTTTGTTCTTTCTTTTCCATCCCCTTTTCAAGCTGAGTCCCCTCCAGCCAACTATAAATAAGAATGTGTGTGTTACTGGGTCATATTAGTATTTCCAGTTTGGGGTTTATTTGGGTTTCATTGCTATCTTTATTTTCAAAATGAAAATAACTTCATCTTCTTCCTGGATATAAAAATAATCCATGTCCATTATAAAGAATTGGAACAATATATAAAGAAATAATCATGAAAATAAAAGTCCACTGAAATCTCACCATCCTACCAGTAATACTGAGGTGAACTTCCCTTGCTGCATTTACATACACACATATGTACGTGCATACACACCTATGTACAGATATTCCCACAATTTTACATGAATGGGATTACATCATACTTGCTGTTTTTATCGTGGGCAACTTTTTCCCTCTTTTCCTCTCTTCCCTCAACATTAACAATCTAGAGTCCACATAGATTTCCTTTTGTTATTATACACACTCACACATACATATTCATATATACCCACATATATAAGGAGGGTTTTTGGTTCTGTTTTTTACCGTAACAGAATAATATTACACTCATTTTGCATCTTGCTTTTCTCACTAACCAGTATCTCATGGAAATCTCTCTCAGACATCTGGCAAGGCTATAATTCATTCCATTTAATGGCCATGTAATATTCTATGGAGTAATATATTTTAATTTTTCAGCCATTCCCTGATTAATGGCCATTCACCATGTTTCCAGTTCTTGGCAGCTACAAACAATGCTGCAATAAACATTCTCGCACACATGTCCTTACAAATTAGCACTTTTATTTTTATGGAATAGATTCCTAGGAGTAGGATTCTGGGGTCAAGGGGAATATGCTTTTTATTTTTGCGGTACGTGAGCCTCTCACTGCGGTGGCTTCTCTTGTTGCGGAGCATGGGCTCTAGGCATGGGAGCTTTAGTAGTTGCAGTGCATGGGCTCAGCAGTTGTGGCTCGCGGGCTCTAGAGCACAGACTTAGTAGTTGTGGTGTTCGGGCTTAGTTGCTCCGTGGTGTGTGGGATCTTCCCGGACCAGGGCACGAACCCGTGTCCCCTGCATCGGCAAGCGGACTCTCAACCACTGCGCCACCAGGGAAGCCCTGTAATTTTCAATTTAATAGATATTGCCAGGTTGCCTTCCAAAAGGGCTGGAACAACTCCAATGTATGAGAGCACACCTCCCCCACACCTCTGCTGGCAACAGGTACCATAGCTCAAGTTTTTGCCAGTTTAATAGATTTACAGCAATATTTCATGATTAATTTGCATTTCTCTTAGTCTGGACCGCAGCATGCATTGTACAGCTTGCACACAGTTTGTCGGGGCTTAAATCCAGTCCACAAATGGCTTGCAAAACCAAGCTTCCCTGCTGTGTTCAGTGCAGAGGAAGCTCCCTGACCTTTTCTAGTTTATAGAAAGGTGCTACCAATGGCCTTGTCCTGACCACCAAGAAATCTGAGCATATTTTTATATGGCAGAAGATATTTGCACTTGTTCTGTGAATTTTTTCTTCATATCTGTTGCTCATTTTTCTATTGCATTACTTAGTATTTTTCTTGTCAATTTTTATGAGCTGAAATTTTTGTTAAGATTAACTTTATAGACATTAAGTCTTTGACTTTCATCTACATTACAGATATTATCATTTGCCCATTAACTTAGTTTATGGTATCATTTGTAATATAAAAGTTTTTTAAATGTTTTCATCCAATATATTTATCTTTTCTTTATAACTTCTGGATTTCCAGTCTTGGTTAAAGAGATCTCCTTGGTCCTTGGAAAATACATGTAGCATCCTAAATTATCTTATAAAATATTTATTTTATTTTTTACATTTTTTTTTTCCAACTGGAATTTATTTGTGGATATGAAGTAAAATAGGGGTCCAAATTTACTTTCTTCTGGCAGAATAACCAGCTGAACCAACATTATTTAAACATGTTCATCCTTTATCTACTAAATTCAAATGCCTCTTTATTGTGTATTAACCTCTTATGTGTACCAATTCTGGATTCTCAGTTGCGGTCCACTGCTCTAATAATTCCTATACCAACATCAATCCCTATATCAATAAGTTCTTATATCTGATATTCTTTTTTCCTTCAGTATCTCAGTTATCCTTTGTGTAAAGTTTAAGATTATTTTATCTAATTAAGAAAAAACTTATGGGACTTCCCTGGTGGCACAATGGTTAAGAATCTGCCTGCCAATGCAGGGTACATGGGTTCGAGCTCTGGTCTGGGAAGATCCCACACACCATGGAGCAACTAAGCCCGAACACCACAACTACTAAGTCTGCGCTCTAGAGCCCGCGAGCCACAACTGCTGAGCCCACGCACTGCAACTACTAAAGCTCCACTGCCTAGAGCCTATGCTCCGCAACAAGAGAAACCACCGCAATGAGAAGCCCACCCACCGCAACGAAGAGTAAGTAGCTCCAGCTCACCACAACTAGAGAAAGCCCACATGTAGCAATGAAGACCCAACTCAGCCAAAATAATAATAATAATAATAATTTTATAAAAGAAAAAGAAAAAACCTATGAGCACCGTAAGTGGACTTGCATTAAATGTATATACTATTTTGTAGAGAATTGACATTCTAAATATTGTCTTTATATCCAAGAACATGATATGGCTTTGCATTTATTCAGATCTTTGTGGTTTTATACTACTAATGATAATATTTTGTATTTTTCTCTATCTAGGTCCTGTGTCTTGTTAGATTTATGTCAAAGTATTTCATTATTTTTGTTGCTATTATAAATGCAATAGTTTTTCCATTTTGTTGTTATTATAAATGCAATACTTTTTCCATTTCCACATTTAGTAAAGTTCCTGATCTTTATACTTATTTAAAATCTATCCACACTACCAAATTATCTTTTTTTAACTAGAGTCTCACAGTTTTTCTAAGTATTTAATCATATCATCAAGAACAAAAAGATAACTTTTCTCTTGTTTTCCAATTTGCTAGTCAAATTATAATGGTGATTTTAATGGAAATTATTTTCATGTTTCACCATGAAGGACAATATTTGCTGTTAGTTTTTGGTAAATAGCTTTCAACGTATTTAAGTTGTTTCATTCTATTACTATTAGAGTTTTATTAGGAATGAGATACATTTTATCAAGTGCATTTTTAGCAGCTATTGATATGATCGTATGGTTTTTCTCCATTATTTAAATCATGGATTTTATTGAAAAGTGTCCTGATATTGAATCACCTTAACAAAGCCCTCCCAATCCTGGTTATATCAGGAGGGTTCTGTTGTTGTTGTTTGTTCTTGTTGTTTTGTCTGTGTGTGTGTGTGTGAGAGAGAGAGAGACAGAAAGAGAGAAAGAGAGATTTCTAGGTTCTTTTTGCTAGATTCTATTTGCTGATATTTTATTTAAAATTTCTGCAAATACATATTCATTAGTGAGATGGGCCTATAATTCTACTTTTGTACTACCTTTATCAAGTTTTGGTTGTAAAATTATACTGGCTTTGTAAAACAAATTGGAGGATTTTACCTTTTTTCTGTAGCCTCGAAGATTTTAAATAACTTTAGAATCATCCATTATTTAAAGGTTAGGTAATATTCAGCTTTGACTCTACCAGGCCCCCTTTTTTAAAAACTAGATTTTTAAAATAGTAGATTTTGAATCATCTTTCTGATTTCTCCTATGATAAGTAATCTATTCTGGTTTTTCATTTCTTCTTGGGTCAAATTTGATTGTTTGTATTTTGATAGGAAATAATCCTTTTCTCTAAGACTTCAAATTTGCTGCATAGAGTTGTATGTCACAGTCTCTCAAAATTGTTTTGATCTTTCTGTTTTGTACTATGGTTATGTCTCCCTTCTCATTCCTAAACTAGTTTCTTTTTGTTCTTCCTCTTTTTCCTTTCAATCCCCTCAAGCCAAATGAATATAAGAAATGGATGCATTATGAGCCATATTCAATACCGTGTTTTCCTAAAAATAAATTATAAGTGCATATGGTATGAAATTTAAAAGATGAAAAGGATACACAGTGAAAAATAATTCTTTCTACTTCTGTCCCCCAGCCACCCAGTACCCTACTAAGACACAACCACTATGGAGTATTCTTTTTCTCACTTCCTGAGGTAGGTAAATGCTTATCCCATTAATTTTCAGTCTTTCTTCATTTTTAACATATGCATTTAAGTACATAACTTCCTCTAAGAACTGCTTCAGCTGTATCCTAGGGTTTTAATACATTGGGTTTTTTAATTATTAATTCAATTTTTTACCTAATGTCCATTGTGATTTCTTCTTTGAATCATGGGTTATGTAGAAATGGATTTCTTAAGGCGTAGATATATTACTTTTCTCAGTTAGTCACTCCCTCCTAAACTGTAGTAGGATAATAAATGCCCATTCACCTTGGATTTGACCATGCGGCTTTCTTGGGCCCGTGGACTGTTATAGGTATGCTATATTGGAGCAGAGCTTTTACATTAAACTGTGTGGTTTGGCTAGGCCTTTTGCACTCCAGTGCCTTCTGCCACAAGAATGGCATGTCCCACTTAGAGGCTGCTCCTTCAGCCTGGATACCAGAATAAAGAGACACAGAAAGCAGACCTAAAGCTAACCCATAGCTCAGATGGGGCAGAGCTGCAACAGCGAAAATATTAACATGAATGGAAAACAAATGTGTTGTAAGTCAAGGAGAGTCTGAGGTTGTTTATTTGCAGGATAACCTAACTAAAGACACCTAATACGATTTGCATACACAAGGGTATTTATTTTCTAGTTATCTTTTTGTTATTGATTTATGGTATAATTGCATTGTGGTCACAAAATGCACACTATTATTTCAATCATTTCAAGTCTGTCAGAGACTGCTTTATAGCCCATGATATCTCCAAGTTTAGTAAATACTACTTGGTCTTGAAAAGAGTATGTATTCTGCAGTTATTGGATGCAGTATTGTGCATACTGGTATGTCCATTAAATTACGTTTGCTCATCATGTTGTTCAAATCTTTTATGTGCTTCCTGACTTTTGTCTGCTTGTCCTATGAATTATTGAGAGACATACATTAAAATAGCCCATTATTATGGATTTTCCAGTTTCTCCTTGTTAGTTCTATCAATTTTTGTTTTATATAATTTTATATGTTCAAAGGTGGATTTATTATCTCACCCTAGTAAATTGAACCTGTAATCATCATGAAGTGACCATTTTATTTCTAGTTATGCTTTTTGCCTTAAAATAAATCTATTTTGTTCAGTACTTACACAGCCATACAACTGTCTCTTCTATTTAACATGGTATATTTTTACTCTCCTTTGATTCTCAGATTTTTTGTATCCTTATGTTTTAGATGTGTCTCTTGTAAATAGTGGGTACTTAGGTTTTGTTTTGTTTTTTATCCAGTACGATAATTTTTGTCTTTTAACTGAAGCACTTAGTCCACATACAGTTAATGTAAATTCTGATATATTTGAATTAAAGTCTATTACATTATCATGTGCTTGCTTCTTGTTTCATATGTTTTATGTTCCTTTTTCTCTCCTTTTTGCCTTCTTCTGGATTGACTGAGCATTTTTTTATCATTTTATTTTCTTACACACTTTGAAGCTCTATATTATTTTTCTATTCTTTTACTTTTAGTGTGTACATTAAAAATTATAATACATATCCATGACTTATCAAAATCTAATGAAATCAGTTTATCTAACCTTCCTCCCCAAAAATTCAATAAATTTTTAGAACATTTAACTCCACATATCTCCCTCTAATTCATGTTACTATTGTCATCTATTTTACTTTGAAATTCTACAGTCTATATTCTCCTAGATTACCCACTTATTTATCCCTTTCTTTGCTCTTTATTCCTTAATGTATTTCTAACCTTTCACCTGAGATCTTTTTCATCCTACCTGAAAAAAAAAAAAAAACGTGCTTTAGAATTTTGTTTAGTGGGTTTGCTGATAGCAAACTCTCAGTTTTTGTTTGGCCAATAAAATATCTTTATTTTCCCTTCACTTTTTGTCTAGATAATTTTGTAACTTAGAAATAATTTTAAATGCAAAGAAATTTGTAACACTAGGACAAAGAAAGGACCTCTTGTTTTCCTGCCCATTTGCAAATAACTTGCCAACAGGAAGTCCCATCATACTTAAACACTTTGTGGTGTAATTCTTATAAACAAGGACATTCCAAATACTTAACCAAAATAAAACATAAACATCACCTTAATCAAGAAGTGAAAATTAACGTCATCCATAATGGGACCAACCAAAATCACGTGCCACCTGATAGGATGCAATGAGAAGAATGCCATGTCACTTCTCTGATTTTCCTCTTGAACATGCAGTCTGAATCCAATCATGGAAAACATTAGACGGGCCCAAACTGAGGGACATTCTACAAATTAACTGGACCATAATCTTCAAAAGTGTCAAGGTTATGAAAATTTAAAAATAACAAATAAACAATAACAAAAAAACAAACAACCCAATCCAAAAATGAGCAGAAGACCTAAATAGACATTTCTCCAAAGAAGATATACAGACTGCCAACAAACACATGAAAGAATGCTCAACATCATTAATCATTAGAGAAATGCAAGTCAAAACTACTATGAGATATCATCTCACACCAGTCAGAATGGCCATCATCAAAAAATCTAGAAACAATAAATGCTGGAGACGGTGTGGAGAAAAGAGAACACTCTTGCACTGCTGGTGGCAATGTGAATTGGTACAGCCACTATGGAGAACAGTATGGAGGTTCCTTAGAAAACTACAAATAGAACTACCATATGACCCAGCAATCCCACTACTGGGCATATACCCTGAGAAAACCATAATTCAAAAAGAGTCATGTACCAAAATGTTCATTGCAGCTCTATTTACAATAGCCCAGAGATGGAAACAACCTAAGTGTCCATCATTGGATGAATGGATAAAGAAGATGTGGCACATATATACAATGGAATATTACTCAGCCATAAAAAGAAACGAAATTGAGCTATTTGTAACGAGGTGGAGGGACCTAGAGTCTGTCATACAGAGTGAAGTAAGTCAGAAAGAGAAAGACAAATACCGTATGCTAACACATATATATGGAATTTAAGAGAGACAAAAAAATGTCATGAAGAACCTAGGGGTAAGACAGGAATAAAGACACAGACCTACTAGAGAATGGACTTGAGGATATGGGGAGGGGGAAGGGTAAGCTGTGACAAAACGAGAGAGAGACATGGACATATATACACTACCAAATGTAAGGTAGATAGCTAGTGGGAAGCAGCCGCATAGCACAGGGAGATTAGCTCGGTGCTTTGTGACCACCCGGAGGGGTGGGATAGGGAGGGTGGGAGGGAGGGAGACGCAAGAGGGAAGAGATATGGGAACATATGTATATGTATAACTGATTCACTTTGTTATAGAGCAGAAACTAACACACCATTGTAAAGCAATTATACTCTAATAAAGATGTAAAAAAAAAAATCAGAAAATTAACATTACACATTATCACTATCTAATATAGAGACCCATTCAAGTTTTGCTAATTGTTTCAATAATATCTTCTAGGGGTTTCCCTGGTGGCGCAGTGGTTGAGAGTCCGCCTGCCGATGCAGGGGACGTGGGTTCGTGCCCCGTTCCGGGAAGATCCCACATGCTGCGGAGCGGCTAGGCCCGTGAGCCATGGCCGCTGAGCCTGCGCGTCCGGAGCCTGTGCTCCGCAACGGGAGAGGCCACAACAGTGAGAGGCCCACGTACCGCAAAAAAAAAAAAAAAAAGAATATATATATATATATATATATATCCTCTAGAAAACTAAAAGATCCAATTCAGGTAACACGTTGCATAAAATTGTCGTCTCTTTAGTCCCCTTCAACCTGGAATAGTTCCTCAGACTTCCCTTGTCTTTCATGACCTTGAAACTTTTTAAGATTACAGGACAGTTATTTTGTAGAATGTCCCTCAACATGGGTTTATCTGGTGTTTTTTCATGATTAGTTTCAAGTTATGTGTTTTGGGCAGGAATACCACAAAAGTGATGCTATGTTCTTCTCACTGCATATTTATTTATTTGTTTGTTTGTTTATTTATTTTGGCTGTGCCAGGTCTTAGTTGCAGCACACAGGATCTTTGTTGTGGCATGCAGGATTTTTAGTTGTGGCAACGCAGGATCTTTCAGTTGCTGCACGCGGGCTTCTTAGTTGCAGCATGCGTGCGGGATCTAGCTCCCCAACCAGGGATCAAACTCTGGCTTCCTACATTGAGAGCGCAGAGTCTTACCCACTGGACCACCAGGGAAGTCCCCTTCTCACTCCATATTATCAGATGGTACCCAATCCAGATTTGTGTCATTACAGGTGATATTAACTTTGGTCACTTGATTAAGGTGGTATCTGCCAGGTTTCTCCACTGTATAAATTACCCTTTCCCACTATGTAATTAACAAGTATTTTTTTAGGCAGTATCTTGAAATTATGTATATATCCTTACCTCACCAAATTTTTACCCTCTAAAATGCAAATCAAAACTACACTGAGTATCACCTCACTCTGGTCAGAATGGCCATCATCAAAAAGTCTACAAATAATAAATGCTGGAGAAAGTGTGGAGGAAAAGGAATCCTTCTACACTGTCAGTGGGAATGTAAATTGGTGCAGCCACTATGGGAAACAGTATGGAGGTTCCTTAAAACACTAAAAATAGAGCTACCATATGATCCAGCCATCCCATTCCTGGGCATATACCCAGAGAAAACTATAATTCAAAAAGATACATGCACCTCAATGTTGATTGCAGCACTATTTACAATAGCCGAGACATGGAAGCAACCTAAATGTCCATCCACAAATGAATGGATAAAGAAGATGTGGTATATATACACAATGGAATATTGCTCAGCCATAAAAAAGAATTAAATAATGCCATTTGCAGCAACATGGATGGATCTAGAGATTATCATAAGAAGTGAAGTAAGCCAGACAGAGAAAGATAAATATATGATATCGCTTATATGTGGAATCTAAAAATAAAAAATAAAAAGATACAAATGAACTTATTGACAAACAGAAATAGACCCACAGACATAGAAATCAAACTTATGGTTACCAAAGAGGAAAGGGGGAGGGAAGGATAAATTAGGAGTTTGGGATTTACATATATACACTACTATATATAAAATAGATAATCAACAAGGACCTACTGTATAGCATAGGGAACTGTATTTTGTAATAACCTGTAAGGGAAAAGAATCTGAAAAAGAATATATATATATATATATATATATATATATATTCACTTTGCTGTATACCTGAAACTAACACAACATTGTAAATCAACTATACTTCAATTAAAAAAAAAACTTTTACCCTCTAGCTTCAGCATCCATTGATGTTTCTTTGCTGAATTATTTCTATATGGTTGACAAACAGTGATTTTCTAACCCCACCATCCCTTCTCCATTTGTTGGCATTCTACTGTTAGAAAAAGTTTTCTCCTCTCTTCACTTATTTATTCATTTAGTTATATCAGTATGGACTCAATGATTCCTACTTACTCAATGGTTTAGAATCCATTACTACCATCATTCATTTTGATGCTCAAATTGCCCCAGATTTAACCAGTAGGAGTCCCTTCAAACTGGATATTCCAGATTCATCTTAGACTTTCTCTGCCCTAACCCTGGAATCAGGCATTTCTTAAAAAAAAAAAAAGGAAGAAAGAAAGAGAAAGAAAAACAGATTCTTTTTACTAGAAAATAGTGTTTAGGAACCAAGGTCTGAACACTAAGGGGGCTTATTGCTATTAGGGTGTTGCTGTTCCTAGGCCCTCTCAGTGGCCAGGGATATGGAATATATGCATATGTGTACACACACACATTTACATCTGTATTTGTTTTTCGATATATCTGTACATACTGAAAACAATGATTTTACTTTAGTACCTCAATTCCAATGTAGTTTTCTATCTTTCTATATTTATAGCTCCCTTCTCCAACAGTAAGAACCCTCTCTCCCATTATTCTCAATATATTTGTTTATTGAATCGTGTTATTGTTTATTGAATCATATTATCGGCCGAATTGCGTCCTCCCCCCACCCAGTTTATATGCTGAAGCCTCAACCACACTCCTGTACCTCAGAATGTGACTCTATTTGGAGATAGGGCCATTAAAGAGGTGATTAAATTTAAATGAGGCCCTAATTTTAATTTTAGGGTGGGCCCTAATCCAATATGACTGGGGTCCTTATTAGAAGAGGAAATCTGAGAGACACAGAGAGATTCCAAGAATGCATGCAGAGAGGAAAGAACATGTGAGGACAGTGAGAGGGTGGCCATCTGCAAGCCAAGGAGAGAGGCCTCAGGAGAAACCAATCCTGCCAACACCATGATCTTGGACATCCAGCCTTCATAACCATAAGGAAATAAATTTCTGATGTTTAAAGCTACCCAGTCTGTTGTGTTTTGTTATGGCAGCCCAGGCAAATTAACACAGATCAATTCCTGCCCTCCTTCCTTACCCTCCCACTCCTGCCCCAGTTTGTAACCAGTCTCCCATCACCGCCCCACCCATTCTCCCCAGCCTGCCCCTTGGCTGAGTATATATATTTACCCCATTCAGGCTCTAATATCACACACTGGGTTAACCTTGCTGCTACTAACATCACTAATATCCCCCCACCTTGTATAAGCCCTCCTTGTCCCACTCAGGATCTGACAGCCCCATCACATGGCTACTTATCTTGCTTAGCCTTACTTAATGACTTTTGGACTAAATCTCACCTTCATTCTTACAGGGTATTTTTCACCTTTTCCAGGACAGCTTTCTCTAGTAGCAATGCCAACTAGGAAAACAGGTGAGGCTGCAATGATATGTCCAATTTATTACCTGTATTGCCTAGACCTGAGTCAGCAGGACAGTCCTGCAGAAATCAAAAAATTCTCAAACACACAGACCTGATTTTGGTATTTATAAGACATGAGTCTCTCCTCCTTCTGCTTCCTCTTGACTCCAGTGAGGTTCCTGCCTGGTACCTCACTCAGGGAAGTGTGACAGTCCTGGTTCCCTCCACTCTCATATTATCATTGGGGTACCCGGACGTTTCTTCCCTCCCAGTGATGCCAACTGATGCCAAGGAAATCTGAATCTTTCTTCATTTTCCTTGAACTCTGGGTTCTACTTTTTTTTGGCAGAGGCCTCTTTTCCTTAATATTTTTTTTTAGTTATATCTCCTCATTTCTAAAACATTATTAGACCTTTTTAAAATATCTTTATTGGAGTATAATTGCTTTACAAAGTTGTGTTAGTTTCTGCTGCACAACAAAGTGAATCACCTATATGTATACACACATCCCCATATCTCCTCCCTCTTGAGCCTCCCTCCCACCCTTCCTATCCCACCCCTCTAGGTCATCACAAAGTATCCAGCTGATCTCCCTGTGCCATGCAGCAGCCTCCCACTAGCCATCCATTTTACATTAGGTAGCATATATATGTCAATGCTACTCTCTCACTTCGTCCCAGCTTCCCCTTCCCCCACCAACCGTGTCCTCAAGTCCGTTCTCTATGTCTGCGTCTTTATTCCTGACTTGCCACTAAGTTCATCAGTACCGTTTTTTTAGATTCCATATATGTGCGTTATCATACAGTGTTTGATTCTGACTTACTTCACTCTGTATGACAGACTCTAGGTCCATCCACCTCATTATAAATAACTCAATTTCATTCCTTTTTATGGCTGAGTAATACTCCATTGTATATATGTGCCACATCTTCTTTGTCCATTCGTCTGTCGATGGACATTTAGGTTGCTTCCACATCCTGGCTATTGTAAATAGTGCTGAAACGAACATTGTGGTACATGTCTCTTTTTGAATTATGGTTTTCTCAGGGTATATGCCCAGTAGTGGGATTGCTGGGTCATATCATAGTTCTATTTTTAGTGTTTTAAGGAACCTCCATACTACTCTCCATAGTGGTTGTATCAATTTACATTCCTACCAACAGTGCAGGAGGGTTCAAGACAGTATGGTACTGGCACAAAAACAGAAATATAGATCAATGGAACAGGATAGAAATCCCAGAGATAAACCCACACACATATGGTCACCTTATCTTTGACAAAGGAGGCAAGAATATACGATGGAGAAAAGACATCCTCTTCAATAAGTGGTGCTTGGAAAACTGGACAGCTACATGTAAAAGAATGAATTTAGAACACTTCCTAACACCATACACAAAAATAAACTCAAAATGGATTAAAGACCTAAATGTGAGGCCAGAAACTATCAAACTCTTAGAGGAAAACATAGGCAGAATACTCTATGACATAAATCACAGCAAGATCCTTTTTGACCCACCTCCTAGAGAAATGGAAATAAAAACAAAAATTAACAAATGGGACCTAATGAAACTTCAGAGATTTTGCACAGCAAAGGAAACCATAAACAAGACGAAAGGCCATCACCCAGAATGGGAGAAAATATTTGCAAATGAAGCAACTGACAAAGGATTAATCTCCAAAATATACAAGCAGCTTATGCAGCTCAATATCAAAAAAACAAAAAACCCAATCCAAAAATGGGTGGAAGACCTAAACAGACATTTCTCCAAAGTAGACATACAGATTGCCAACAAACACATGAAAAGATGTTCAACATCACTAATCATTAGAGAAATGCAAATCAAAACCACAATGAGGCATCACCTCACACCAGTCAGAATGGCCATCATCAAAAAATCTACAAACAACAGATGCTGGAGAGGGTGTGGAGAAAAGGGAACCTTCCTGCACTGTTAGACCTTTTATTTTTAACTTTACTGCTCATGTGAGTAGGCACGAGGCTGCAGAGATTTGTGTCAAGGAGTACAATCAGATGTGCAGAGAGAAGCAGAGATGAAAGTTTTCACATAGCTCTCAAAAGGCAGAGAGAAAATCACCTGGGTTCCTGATACTCCAGTTCTTAACTCCAGTGCCGCCGCCTCTTTGATACCATGACAAATCCCAAAATCCTTCCGCTAAATTCTACTTTGGCTTGTGCTAACCTGACAGGTTTTCTGGTACTTTGCACAAAGAGGAGTGACTAGGATATCCATCTATCTGCAAATCTCAGTCCATCTAGCCCAAAACAAACTGATCTAAAATCAGCACCTACAAATGCTTGGTGATGGATTGTCCAGCCTGCCTTAAGCAAATTCTGAGAAGCACCTATTCCTGTAGCAATCTCATGTTCGTATAAATTCAGTGTTCTCTGACAACCAGGTGGCCACGCACAATCCCAGTGTATTTGCAGAGGCTGGTTTGGTCATAATTCAGGGACCAGTGGATTTTGTCACATTTATTCTGTGCATATTGCACTGTGATGGGCCCTATTCATTCTGAAGATCTCCCCTACAGCTCAGCACCTACAATGCATATTTACTGAGCACCAGAGAATGTAGGCTTCCCCCAGAGAATGCAAACTCTGACAAGGAAACCAACTCAGAGTTCGTTCCTTAATGTGGAACTACTCAAACTTTTACCCTCTTATGAAGTGTCCTTTCAATTGCATTGTCATATTACCTTAACTTATTCAACATTTCAGAAACCTGAAAAATGACTCTAAATCATAGACCTCAAATCCTTTATCTCACCCATTTTTTTTTTTTTTTTTTTTTTTTTTTTTTCCCGGGCCTCCTCTTTCTTTTGCCTCTCCCTTTTGGGTCCACCCGCCCCTCGCCCCCCGGCCCCCCCGGCCATCGTCACCCGGCCACCACCC